>NC_056742.1:488745293-488909762 GCF_019279795.1 Protopterus annectens
TTTTTCCAGGATAAAGTGTCAGGGACCAGGCTAGATTCCGGGAAGTCATCATCTATAATGTCCAGTACAGGACAGATAGCTAAAGGCCTGTGATGAGGCAGGGTAAGAATTCCCTAAGCCTCTTTTTGGAGTCTGAGTAATCCTGGCTTTCCCTGCAGAAATGCTCCCCAAGAGTATGCACAATTTCACCAAAAGATAAATCCTATGGAGGGGAAGCAGAGGGAATGGAGCAATCTACATCAGAATCCTCATTAGGTAGATAAGGGCAAATCCTGGTCATCAGAGAAAACAGAAATTTCAGAATCCTCATCAGAAGAATCAGAAGGAAAATCAGTCTTAGGTCTCAGAGAGAGAAGGGTGGCTTCCCCTGATTAGAGGTCTCACAGGGAGAAGGGTGGCTTCCCCTGATATTCTTTTCATTTGTCTTTTAGGCATGGGGGCCAGACCATGCGGTCTGGGCATCTGTTTTTTAGACATGGATCGGGTTTTAGACCTTGAAGAAGAAGATGGCATCTGTTTTATATGCAAGTCAGTAGGCCTGAATACACCCTTAGAAGCTGGTGTCATCCGCAGGTTCCACAGTCAAAGTAGTATCTTGCGGCATACCAGACTCCGAATGGGTCTCAGTAGAGGCCTGCGAATCTGAAGTAGTGGGTATCAGGGGCTGCGAAAGCGCCTCATCGAGTACCAGGGAAATGGTGACTAGCTTAGGAGAAGTGTCATCGGCAACTTTGGACCTATGTGGTCTGTTTCTGTCTTTATCTTTGCGTTTTTTTCAGAATGTCGGTAGTCGGGGGGGGGCTTACCGATGCCATTTCTGGATAATTGAACAGAGTACCAAAATATTTAGATGCGAAAATGAACAGAGACAAAACCGACAGCAAGGTATGTCCTGGTCTGGGCCTAAGTAATGCAGTACGAATGAAAATCTGAGGTATTTGCATTCCACAAGAAAAACAACTGTTAATTTTTAATGACATCGGTTTAGAGCAAGAAAAAGGATCCCCAACTGGGTACTTAGCTTAGTTGAAGACTTCAGATCTGAAACTCGAAAACAAAAATTTCAGGAGTCGGCTAACCAGCACTTGCAAACTGCTTCGGCTTCGGGCACCGCACAGCAAGAAAGACTGATGTAATGGCATTGGCTGCATCCTTTATAACCCTGACGTCATGGTAAATGAGACAGCAACTGACGCAGGACCCAAGACTTTGATAACCAGGTCGAATGAGGGCTACATGTAAGCAGATAACCCAAATGTGATAACTGCAACAGTGAAAAATGAACATCCCTGTGTTCATCCTCCTCCCCACTAGACAGGCTAAGTGCAGCCATAGCCCATCAGAAGAAAAGTGCAGTTGTGTACACCTACCATAAATGTAGATGCTGGAGTGTATTACCTGTTGCAGTCATTACATTTGGGTTATTTGTCTGCAGATAGCCCTCAGCCGGCCTGAATATCAAAGTCTTGGGTCCTGCGTCGGTTGTTGTCCCTTCTTATATGACGTTAGGTCGTTAGGGGTACAAAACATGCAGCCGACATAATTATCTCAGTTTTTCTTGCCACAGATGTCAGGTGCCCCCATAATAGGAAGCAACTATATGTTAAGTTACACCTCCAACAAAAAACAAATACACCAGAAAGCTGTAATACACTAAACAAGAAGAAAGGTATAGCCAAGAAAAGTCAGGGGGCTGGAGGGAAGGTAACCAGGACTGCAAAAGTGAACACACTAACATCTACATTTATGTTAAGTGTACACAAAGTACAGTTGTGTACACGTACCATAAATGTAGATGTTAGAGTGTATTCACTGTTGCAGTCATTACATTTGGGTAATCTGCTGGCAGGTTGCCCTCAGTTGGCCCGATTAACAAAGTCTTGGGTCCTGCATCAGTTGCTGTCCCTTCTTATATGACGTCAGTAAAACATGCAGCAAACCATCATTACCTCAGCTTTTCTTGCCCCAGATGTCAGGTGCCTCCCGAATGGGGAGCAAAATATATTAAATTACAGCAATATACCTCCAATCAAAAGCAAATAGTCCAAAAATGCTTTTAAGCATAGGAACAGAAAGTAGAGGTAGAAAAATAACAGGGGCTGGAGGGAAGGTAACCAGGACTGCGACAGTGAATACACTAACATCTACATTTATAGTAAGTGTACACAACTGTAATAGGTTCTGCGAGTTTCACTATTGCAAGACAGCAGTGGCAATGCCAGCTCTGGATTTAGAGAAAATTGGGAAATGGTAATGCTTGGTGAAAGTATGAACTGAACTCCAGGTAGCAGCTCCTAGAATATCCCTGGTAGGAACACCTCTGAGAAAGGCTGTAGATGTAGATGCAGCCCTGGTGGAATGAGATCTGATCCCCTGGGGGATAGGCTTTCTGTGATGCTTGTAGCAGAAATGAATGCAATGGCTTGTCCATTCAGAAATGGTTTTGAAATACCCTTTCCCTCTGCCCCTGCAGCAAATGCCACTAGCAGTTGTTCAGACTTACGAGTTTTAGTTCTGTCCAAGTAAAATCTCAGTTGTTTGTGTACATCCAATGAATGCAGAATCCGTTCCCATTTGTTCTGTGGATTGGGAAAGAAAGTTGGCAAATGAATGGAATGATTAAGAGCCACACTGGATACCACCTTCGGCATGAAGGATGGAATGGTCCTGAGTGACACCCTGTCCACATGAAAAATGATGAAAGGCTCCACTACCATAAGGGCCTGTAACTCAGATATCCTTCTAGCTGAAGTAATTGCCAGAAGGAAGGCTGTTTTCCAAGAAAGAAATTTTAAGTCTGCAGTAGCTGCTGGCTCGAAAGGAGGCAGAGTGAGTTTTTCCAATACAAAGTTAAGGTCTCAGGCAGGGGTTGGAGCTCTCCTGGGTGGTCGCAAGTTTTTGGTCACTCTGAGGTACTGGTTGAGCAGAGGATGAGAGAAGAGGGGAGGTTCTGTGTTGTAATGAGCTGAAATGGCTAAGACGTGGATTTTAATGGAGGAAAAAGACAGGCCCTTGTGAAGCATCTCAGTTAAGTATTGTAAAATCTGAGGTAAATTGGGCGCTGCTGTGCTCATCCCTTGAGCTTGACTCCAAGCACAGAATCTTTTCCATTTGTCAGCATAAGATTTTCTAGTACTAGGTCGTCCCGCCTCCAAGATGACAGCCATCATAGTTTGCTGAGGGATGCTAAGGGTGAATTTAAGTGATTAGCCATGCTGCAAAGTTCAAAGTAGGGAACTGAGGGTGCAGAATCTGGTTCTCCTGTTGAGACAGTAAGGACGGTGTATGGCAGGTGCCATGGGGATATTAGAGACACTGCGCAGGAGCGGGTACCAGTGTTGGTGTGGCCAGTCTGGAGCAATCAAAATCATTTTTGGTCTGTCCTGTTTGACTTTTACCAGGACTTGAGAGCAGAGGGGGAAGGCGTAAACCGATAGGTTTTCCAGCTGAAGGACAGAGCACCCACTTTCCAGGCTTTTTTGTGAGGAGTTCTTGTGCAAAACTTGTCCAACTGGTAGTTCTGGGGTAGGCAAATAGATCTATGTCTGGGGTCCCCCATTTGCTTGTCAAAATGTTGAAAATCAGTGTTTCCACTAGTATGGGTCTATGAGGTTTCTGCTTAGTCCGTCTGCCAGTGTATTTAATTTTCCTGGCAGGAATTTAGCTTGTAGTTGTACTTGGTAGCTCAAGGCTGTGTTCCACAATGCCATGGCTAATTTGCACAGGGGGTAGGAATGTGTACCTCCTGCTTGTTTATGTACCACATAACTGTGGTGTTGTCAGTCTTTACCATTAGTTGTCCTGGATGAAGGTAGTCCTTGAAGGCTGTCAGAGCATTCTGTACAGCTAGCACTTCTTTTTGATTGATATGTAGGTGCATTTGATTTGGGCTCCATTTGCCCTGAATGCACTTCCCTGCCAGATGTGCCCCCCATGCATAGTCTTGTGTCTGTAGTCAGGGTTTGGGCAGCAGGGTGTGGTGTGAATGGCAGTCCCTTGTTTTGGTAGCAGGCCTCTGCTCACCATAGGAACTCTAGGCGTAGACAAGGTATGATAGGAATCATTGTTTCCAGGCTGTGGCAATGTTGACTCCATAAACTTTTTAAGTACCACTGAAGTTTCCTCATATGCAGTTTTGCATATGGAATTAAAAGAATGCAGGAGGCCATGAACCCCAAAGGCTTGCAGTATTTGTCTTGCAGATAGCAGGGTTTTTGTGGCCACCTGTTTGAAGTAAGTCACCAAATGAATTTGATTTTCTGGCGTGAGGAAAGCCATCTGGGCAGTTGTATTCAAGCTTGCACCCAGGAATGTAATTTTTTGAGAGGGTACCAGTTGTGATTTCTTTTCATTTATGGTGTACCCTAGACAAGTTAGAACCCTTTTTACAAACATGAGATATTGTGCAAGTATGGCCTGGTTTTCTGCCTGAATTAGACAATCGTCCAGGTATGGATATATTTGAATATTTCTTTGCCTGCAAAATACCATTACTGGAGCCACGCACTTTGTGAATACCCTGGGCGCAGTAGACAGGCCAAGGGGCACTGCAGAGAACTGATAATGCAAGTAGCCTGCTTTGAAACGTAGGTATCTTCTGCAAGATTCCTTGATTGGGATATGCAGGTAAGCTTCTTTTAAATCTAGAGTTGCCAACCAGGCATCTTTGCCTAGCATAGGAAGTAACTGTTGAAGAGTCAGCATCTTGAATTTTAGAATGTCCAGAAAGGTGTTTGGAGTAGACAGGTCCAGTATTGGACGTCATGATTGGTCTTTTCCTGGGTACCAGGAAAAGTATGGAATAGAAACCTTGTCCCTTTTCCTCTTCTGGTACTAGTCGAATAGCCCCCATGTTTAGGGGGAAAAGTACTTGTTTCTGAGCCTCTGCCCACTAATTTGGGGGCAGGTCTGGCCACCTGTTTGGAGTTGGCAATGTGCGGAAAATGAAATCTGTATCCCTGGGACACTATTTAAAACCCATTTGTCCTGGGTTAAGAGTTGCCAGTTTTTTGCATGAAGAGCAATTTCCCCCCCCAAAGGGGCGGCTGAGAGGTAAGTGCTTGGTAATTTTAAAGGAAAGTCATTGAGATTGTTTACCACAGGGTGGTGTCTTGTTATTTCCAGATTTGGAAGTGGAAGCACCCCATTGCTTAGTTCTGAGTCCCTTGGGTCTGAAACCTGGTGCTTTTGATGTGTCTGGGTTTGGCTTGAGTGGATCTGGAAGGAGCTGGAAAGGACCAGTTCTTAGTAGGCCAGTGCCTACTAAATCTGGGAGGTTGCACTTGTAAGAAATCTTTCACAGTTTGCATAGATTTAGCTTTATCTTCCATCTTTTTAGAACTTCTTCAGCCTTATTGCCAAACAGACGGCCCTGATGCAAAGGAGCATCCAACAATTTGGCTTTAACATGATCAGGCAGAGATTGCTCCTCAAGCCAAGCATGCCTTCTAGGCACAGACCCAGTAAATGCAGCCCTGCAAGAGGCCTCTAAAGAATCAAAACCACATTGCAAAGAACGTTTTCCAACTTGTTCAGTTGAATGCAGTAAATCCTGTAAATCTTAATTTTCCAAACAGTCAGAAATCAACATAATTTTCTGTTTAAGCAGTCCCATAATAGGTTGTTGATGATATTTTAGCATAAGAAATTGACAGTTTAAAGCCCCGATTGCCAGGGTTGCAGAAGTATAAACCTTTTTACCCCATCTGTCCAGCACTCTGGAGTCTTTATCAGAAGGGATAGGATTTTTAGCAGTAGAAGCCTTAATGCCCTTGGTCCCATGAAAAACGTCCGCAACAGGATTTTTGAAAAGGAACTTGTGGGACTCGGGTACTCTGCAGTATCGGTCAGGTTTACTAGGAGCCAAAGGCAGGGAATCAGGGGCCATACTGGATTCCAAAAACACATCAACAATGTCTAGTACAGGAAGTATAGCCAAAGGCTTATGTTGAGGTAGGAGGAGGAAATCCCTAAGCCTCATTTTGGATTCAGAAAATTCCTGACTTTCCCAGTGGAAATTCTTCCTTAAAGTATGTAAAGTTTCCCCCAAAAGAAAAGTCCTCAGGGGGGGAAGGGATGGAATCCTCTGCATCAGAATCCTCATAAGTAGGTATGGACAAATCCAGGTCTTTAGAAGAGTCAGAAGAAACAGTCCTGTTCAGAAGATTCATAGTCAAGCTCAGGCCAAGGCCTCTTAGAGGGGGGGGGGGGTGGGTTGACTACCCCTGATTAGAGTAATTAAATTTTCAGACATTTTGATCACTTGTTTTTTAGGCACATGTGGCCTGGGCGTCAGTTTTTTAGACATAGCTCGAGATTTAGGCCTTAGTATAGAAGGTGGAGTCTGTTTAATATGCAAGACTGTAGGCCTGAATACACCCTCAGAAGCCGGTGCCTGCACAGCGGCTCCGGACCCATCCAAGGTAGAGACATCTGCAGGTTCCATAGGTGAAGCATTTCACGGCATACCGAACTCTGAAAGGGTCTCAGCAGAGACCTGTGAATCAGAAGTAGCGGGTATCAGGGGCTGTGAAAGCGCCTCACTGAGTACCGGCGAACTGGCTTAGAAGTGTCGTCGGAAGTTTGGGACCTCAACAGCCAGTCTCTTTTTCTTTACGTTTTTTCAGTATTCTGGTAGTTGGATGGCTAACCGACGTCATTTCTGGATAATTAAACAGAGAACCGAAATAGTTAGAGGCAAAAATGTACAGACGACGGATATTGCGCTGATTAAATAAAGCACAAAACCGACAGCAAGGTACATCGTGGTCAGGGCCTAGGCAAGGAATACAGTACAAATGAAAATCTTTGAGGTATTTGCTTCCCACAAGTAATGCAATTATTAATGTTTACTGACATCGGTAAGGAGCAAGAAATTTTCCCCAATGGGGTACTTGGCTTTAAGTTGAAGACTTCGGTTCTGAAACTCGAAAATGAAAATTTCAGGAGTCGGCCGACTGGCACTTGCGAACTGCTTCTGCTTCGGGCACCGCACGGCAAGAAAGACTGAGGTAATGACGTCGGCTGCATGTTTTATACCCCTGACGACCTGACGTCATGGAAGGGACAGCAACCGATGCAGGACCCAAGACTGTTATTCAGGCCGACTGAGGGCAACCTGCCAGCAGATTACCCAAATGTAATGACTGCAGCAGTGTTCCAGTCATTACATTTGGGTAGATTCCCAAAGCTAAGGAAGGGAGGAGGAAGTCCAGCTATTAAGCCCTGCAAGACTGCAGTGGCAAAACCAGCTCTGGATTTAGAAAAAATAGGCATGTGGTAATGCTTGGTGAAGGTATGTACAGAGCTCCAGGTAGCAGCTTCTAGGATGTCCCTGGTAGGGACACCTCTGAGAAAGGCTATAGAGGTAGATGCAGCCCTGGTGGAATGTAATCTTATCCCCTGTGGGTAGGTTTTCCATAGTGTGTATAGCAGAAATTAATGCAATGGGCTATCCACTTAGAAATGGTTTGCTTTGAAATGGCCTTCCCTTCTGCCCCTGCAGCAAAGCCAACTATCAGCTATTCAGATTTTCTGAGAGGCTTAGTCCTGTCCAAATAAAATCTAAGTTATCTGTGCATGTCCAAACAGTGCAGTATTTGTTCTCCTTTGTTATGTGGATTAGGGAAAAAAGTAGGCAAATGAATGGACTGATTAAGGGCCACACTAGACACCACCTTGGGCATAAAAAAAGGATTGGTCCTGAGGGACACCCGGTCTGCATGGAAGATGATGAAGGGCTCCACTGCCATGAGGGCCTGTAATTCAGACAACCTTCTTGCTGAAGTGATGGCTAGAAGGAAGGCTGTTTTCCAAGAAAGGAATTTCAACTCTGCAGTTGCAGCTGGCTCAAAAGGAGGCAGAGTGAGCTTTTCCAATAAAAAGTTAAAGTCCCAGGCTGGGATAGGGGCTCTCCTGGGTGGTCTTAAGTTTTTGGCCCCTCTGAGGGATTGCTTTAGGAGGGGTGAGAGAAGACGGGTGGCTTAGTATTATAATGTGCTGAAATAGCAGACACACGAATTTTAACTAACGAGAAGGATAGGCCCTTGTGAAGCATATCTGTTAAATACTGAGGAATATGTGGTAAGCTGGGCACCATTGTGCCCATCCCGAGTCTGGCTCCAGGAAGAGTATCTTTTCCACTTTTCAGCATAGGATTTTCTAGCACTAGGCCTTCTTTCCTCCAGAATGAAATCTAACACCTGCTTACTGAGGGATGCTATTGAAGAGCTCAAGGAATTAGCCAGGCTGCAAGGTTCAGGGTACGAAGCTGAGGGTGCAGAATCTGGCCCTCCTGCTGGGGCAGCAGGGAAGGGGTCTGAGGCAGGTGCCATGGTTCCAGCAGTGACATACTGCGCAAGAGGGGGAATCAGTGCTGGCATGGCCAGTCTGGTGCAATCAGTATTGTCCTTGGTGTGTCCTGTTTGATCTTTAGCAGAACTTGAGAGGCAGAAGGGGAAAGGCATAAACTGAGAGGCTTTCCCAGGTGGACAGGGAATCCAGTTTCCAAGCTTGACTGTGGGAAGTCCTTATGCAGAATTTGTCCAATTGGTAGTTCTGGGGGGGGGGGGGGGGCGCAAACCGGTTTATCGCTGGATTCCCCCATTTGTTTCTCAAAAGGTTGAATATCTTTGGTTCCAGTTTCAACTGGTGTTGGTCCATGAGATTTCTGCTTAGGTCACCTGCCAGTGAATTTAGCTTGCCTGGCAAGAACTGAGATTGTAGGTGCACTTGGTAGCTCAAGGATGTGTTCCACACAGCCATGGCTTGTCTGCAGAGAGGGGACAAGTGGGTTCCCCCCCTGCTTGTTCATGTACCACGTAACAGTGATGTTCATGTACCACGTAACAGTGATGTTGTCTGTCTTTACCAATAATTGTCCTGGAAGAATGTGATCCTTGAAGGCAGTCAGGGAATTCTGTACAGCTAACATTTCTTTTTGACTGATATGAAGGTGCATCTGACTCTGGTTCCATTTGCCCTGAATGCACTGCCCTACCAAGTGAGCCCCCCATGCATAGTCTGATGCGTCTGTTGCGAGGGTTTGGGCGGCAGGGGGTAGAGTGAATGGCAGTCCCTTGTTGTGGTAGCAGGCCTCTGCCCACCAAAGGAACTCTGTCTTTATACAAGGAATGATAGGAATCATCGATTCCAAGTCCTGAGAATACTGACACCATAAGCTTTTTAGATACCATTGTAGTTTCCTCATATGCAGTCTTGCATACGGAATTAGTAGAATGCACAAGGCCATGAACCCCAGGACTTGCAGTATTTTCCTTGCAGATAGCTGGGTCTTTGTGACCAGTAGTTTGAAGTAGGCTGTCAAATAAACTTGTTTCTCTGGCATGAGGTAAGCAATCTGGGAAGTTGTGTTAAAGCTTGCTCCCAGGAAAACAATTTGTTGGCAGGGTACTAGATGATATTTCTTTTCGTTTATGGTGTACCCCCAAGTGAGGTTAGAAGTTTCTTTACAAATGCCAGATGTTTTAGTAGCATGTCCTGTCCTTCTGCCTGAATTAGACAACCATCCAAGTATGAAAATATTTGAATATTTCTTTGCCTGCAGAATGCAATGACTGGAGCCGGGCACTTTGTGAATACACTGGGCGCAGCAGATAAGCCAAGGGGAAGTGCCGAGAACTGATGGTGCATGCAGCCTGCTCTGAAGAGTAGGTATTTCCTGCAAGACTCCCTTATTGGGATGTGCAGGTAAGCTTCCTTAACTCTAAGGTTGCCAACCAGGCATCTCTGCCTAGCATAGGAAGCAGCTGTTTAAGTATTAGCATTTTGAATTGTGGGATTACCAAAAAGGTGTTTAGAATAGACAGGTCCAGGATAGGACACCAGGAGCTGTCTTTTCTGGGTACCAGAAAAAGTCTAGAGTAAAAACCTTGTCCCCTTTTCTCTTCTAAGTATAGGGGCTGTTTAACCTGTACCAGCAGAAGAGAGAACCTGCTGTTCAGCCTCTGCCCACTGATTTGGGGGTAGGTCTGGCCAACCGTTTGGGGTTGGTAAGGAGTGGAAGTGGAATCTCTATCCCCGGGAAACTATATTTAAAACCCATTTGTCCAGGGTAATGAGTTCCCATTTTTTTGCATGCATGGTGATCTTTCCCCCTAAGGGATCAGGCAGTTGAGCACGGCTTGGAAGGTTAAGTCATTGTGACATTTTTCTATGGGGGGAGTCTTACTACTTCCAGCTTTGGAAGTGGGAGCCCCCCACAGCTTAGGCCTGTGAGTACCTTGAGACTGTAGCCTAGGTGGTCTGCTCTTCCTGGGTTTGGACTGAGAAGGCCTGGAAAAGACAGGAAAGGACCAATTGTTAGAAGGCCAATGTCTACTAAATCTGGGAGGCTGTACTTGCAGGAAAATCTTTAACAGTTTGCATAGATTTATCTTTTTCATCCATCTTTTTAAGGACGACTTCTGCTTTGTTGCCAACCAAGTGGTCTTGGTTTAAGGGAGCATCCAGTAATTTAGCTTTAACATGATCTGGTAAATTTTGCTCCTTGAGCCAAGCATGCCTTCTAAGAACAGACCCAGTGACAGCAGCCCTGCAAGATGCTTACAGAGAGTCAAAACCACACCTCAAAGTATGTTTACCAACTTGTTCAGCAGAATGCATTAAATCCTGTAATTCTTTATTTTCAGCAGAGTCAGGAATCAACATCATTTTCTGTTTAAATAGTCCCATAATATGCTGCTGATACTTTAATATATGAAGCTGGAAGAATAAGGCCCTAAAGGCCTAAGTAGCAGAAGTGTATACCTTCTTACCCCATCTGTCCAAGGCCCTAGAATCTCCATCAGAGGGGGTAGGGGGGTTGGCAGTAGTAGCCTTAATGCCTTTAGGTCCTTAGGAAATGGTCTCTGGGTCCGCAGTAGGATTCCTGAAGAGGAACTTGAGAGAGTCGGGTACTCTAATACCTGTCAGGTTTCCTGGGAGCTGGAGGTAAAGTGTCTGGGGCCATGCTAGATTCCAAGAAGGCATCATCTACAATGTCCAGGACAGGAGGGATAGCTACATGCCTGTGCTGAGGGAGGAGTAAGAATTCCCTAAGCCTCTTTTTGGAGTCAGAGTAATCCTGGCTTTCCTAGCAGAAATGCTCCCTAAGAGTGTGCAAGGTTTCACCAAAAGAGAAATCCTCTGGAGGGGAAGCAGAGGGAATGGAGTCCTCTGCATCAGAATCCTCAAAAGGTAGATAAGGGCAAATCCTGGTAAATAGAAGAAACAGAAATTTCAGAATCCTGATCAGAAGAATCACAAGGGAAATCAGTTCTACATCTCTTAAAGGGAGAAGGCTGGCTTCCCCTAATTAAAATAGTAAGGTCTTCAGCCATTCTTGTTTTTTAGGCATATGGGCCTGACCATGCGGTTTGGACGTTGGATTTTTAGGCATGGGTCGAGTTTTAGGCCTTGAAGAAAAAGATGGCGTCAGTCTGAAATGCAAGTCAATAGGCCTGAATACACCCTCAGAAGCCAGTGCCTGCACAGCAGCTCCGGACCTATCCAAAGTAGAGACAACCTCAGGTTCCATGGTGGAAGAAGCATCTTGCAGCATACCGGACTCCGAATGGGTCTCAGTAGAGGCCTGCAAATCTGAAGTAGTGGCTATAAGGGGCTGCGAACGCGCCTCACTGAGCATCGGCAAACTGGCGACTAGCTTAACGGAAGCGTCATCAGCAGCTTTGGACCTATGTGGTCTGTCTCTGTCTTTATCTTTACAATTTTTCAGAATGTCGGTAGTTGGATGGCTTACCGAAGCCATTTCTGGATAGTTAAACAGAGTACCGAAATAATTTGTTGCAAAAAAACTACTAATAGCTTGGGGGTTGAATAAGGCACAAAACTGACAGTGAGGGACGTCGTGATCTGGGGCTAAAGCAAGGAATGCAGTACGAATTAAAATCTTTAGGAGGTATTTGCTTTCCACAGATAATACAATTGTTAACTTTTACTGACATTGGTTTAGAGCAAGTAAAAGGATCCCCAACGGGGTACTTGGCTTTTTTGAAGACTTCGGTTCTGAAACTTGAAAACGAAAATTTCAGGAGTTGGCCGACCAGCACTTGCAAACTGCTTCTACGCGGCAAGAGAGACTGATGTAATGGTGTCGGCTGCATGTTTTATACCCCTGACGACATGGATGAAGGGACAGCATCTGACAAAGGGATCCAAGACTTTGACATTCAGGCCGACTGAGGGCTACCTGCAAGCAGATTACCCAAATGTAATGACTGCAACAGTGAAACACGAAGAGCATCCTGTGTTCATCCTCGTCCCCAATAAACAGTCTGAGTGCAGTCATAGCCTATCACAAGAAACCTGTGTTCATAGCATTTCCTTTGAGGAGCAGCACACAATGTGACCTTTACCAATTAGACAAACAGGTTTCATAACAATCTAGCTCAAAGGTTTTAGTCAAATTCTTTACCCATCAGCTGCTCTTGTAGCTTCTTCTTCTCTGGGTTTTCTCCTTCACTGTCGCTGTCGCTTCTGTAATAAATGCATAAAAAATAATAAGCATTCAAAGTAGCAAAGAAGCCCCCGTTCAAAGCACTCCTCCCAGTTAAGGAAAACGTTTCAGAAGCAGACAGGTTAAAGAATGGCTTACTCAGGCAGGTTTCATTTACCAAACCACTAAGCTCTGTTAACCAGATAACTTAGCCTTCACTCGGACAGAACCTCAGTCAGATATATTTTGCTGTCAAATTAAATGACCATATAGTTTAGTCAGACTGGTTAGCCACAGTAATCTGTTCAACAAAAACCAAGAGAATAATGTTTACAAGAAAGATGTAAACACTTAGAAACATCAAATTCAGCAAATGCTTAATAATCTAACCATGTTCCTCTACAAAAGTACTCCTTTCATATTCTGACCATCACAACTTAGAACTGAAGGAACTAAAACAAACAATAGAAAAAGTCTAAAAGTACCCCATTTTTGTTGCTTTGCAAAGTACTGGGAGCTTTTTCTTAATCTCTCTCTTTTCAGTCTAGTCCTAGTAAACTGCATCAACATCTTCCAAATATTAACATGGGGTACGAAGCTTTAAAAAGAAAGAAATTAGAATGACCCTCCTACAAGCACTTGGTACATGGGCTAAGTCCAACAGTAGAAATCTTTTTTCTAGGCCACAACACAACACTGCCCACTAGGCATGCAAATGCTATTAGCTTTGTGAACAGCAGCTACACAAGACCAGCAAACACCTTACTTCACTCTAGCAAGGTCTACTCAACTTGCATGACTAAAAAAGGGAAGTTACGTACTCACCATAATGTTTTATCTGTAATGTTGATTTTTTTTCATCTCTCCTCACAGATGGGTTATGGATCTGACTCGGCCATTACTAAGCTCCTAGCAAACAAAGCAACTCTTGGACACTCCCCTTACACACAATGCATCTCTCCATGTACTCTCAGATCTTGTTAGCCATAACACAGTGACAATAAACTCAGTAATAAAGAGTAAAGCATGACACATGACTGAAGAGGCCAGTTCTGCTGAGACTATGATAAAAACGCCTGTCCTAATTGTAAGAACTTTCATTCAACAAGGACCGGGGGCTGGAGGAGGGGGGAATGTCTGAGGAGAGATGAAAAAAATCGACAATACATATGGAACACTATGGTGAGTACATAACTTCTGTATCGGATATTGTCAATTTTTTCATCTCATTCACACAGATGGACAAATGTCCCCAGCTTCCTATATCCTGGATGTCTCAAGAGAGAATGCTCCTCAGAACCATAGAACCAAAGGAGGACCTTCTCTGGCAGATCTAGTCCAACTTTTAGTGGGAGATAAAGGTATGATGGTTAGACCATGTAGTTGCTGCACAAATGTCATTCATAGAAGCGTTAGTTTGAAAAACACCCAATGAGGCCATAGCCCTAGTGGAGTGAGCTTGAACAGGTATGGGAAGAGCAATAACTTGAGGTGTAAATGAAAGAGATACAATCAGAAAGCCATCTTGATAAGGTAACCTTGGAGACAGATGAACCACTCTTAGGGCCAGCAAAAGCTATAAAATAGAAGTTATGTTCTTACCATAACGTTCCATGTTAGTTGTCTTCTTCTCGCCTTCTTCTTGCTGGATGGGTTCGGAGCCGACCTCGGCTCCGACTCGGCCACTCTAAAAGCTCGAGAGTTGGTTCCACCGGCTCGAGGCTCCCCTTATATCCCACAATGCTAGGCGAGAGTTACCTCAGATCTCGTTTGTAAGCTAACCCCAGCTTATAATAGTAACAGAATAACTCTAACAGAGTCCACCTCTAACAACAGGAAGAAAGAAGGGTGACCTACATCCTGATCCAGGAAATATGCACAACAGCATATGCCTAAGAAAGAGGTGGTAGAAAGAGAGGTCACAATCACAACTCCTCTAGGTCTGTCCAGGCCAGGGGAAGGAGGGTGGGGCCTTAAGAAGAAGCGAAGAAGACAACTAACATGGAACGTTATGGTAAGAACATAACTTCTATATGTTAAGTTGTCTATCTCGCCTTCATTCTTACTGGATGGGACCGTCCTAGCACTTTGTCCCGGTGGCCTAACGGAACAGACTCCTGAGAACAGTGGAACCAAAGTTAGCTCTATGCCTAGAAGCTAAGTCCAACTTATAATGAGAAATGAAAGTGTGAGGAGTAGCCCAAGTAGCCGCTGCACAAATGGTGTCAATAGGCAGTCTGTCTTGGAAGGCTAAAGAAGTAGCCAAAGCTCTGGTGGAATGGGCCTTAGGTTTATTAGGCAGTTTTGGTGTCTAATTTCATATACAAGGGAAATCAAAGATGTTAGCCATCTGGATAATGATACCTTTGAAACTGAAAGTCCCTTTCTGCTTTCCGCATAGGAGACAAACAGCTGATCAGATTTTCTGAATTGTTTTGTTCTATCCAAGTAGTACCTCAATTGACGATGAACATCCAGGCAGTGTAATTTTGTTCAGACCTATTGGAATATTCTGGAAAAAAGACAGGGAGGTCAATGCTTTGATTTAGATTTGACGTCGAGACCACCTTAGGCAAAAAGGACAGGTTAGTTCGTAAGGATACTCTGTCCTTATGAAACAATAGATAAGGAGGTCGACAGCTGAGTGCTTGAAGCTCTGAAACTCTTCTAGCTGAAGTAATAGCCACCAGAAAGAGAGTTTTCCATGATAGCAGTTTTAAAGAACAGGATGCTGCAGGTTCGAAAGGGGGTAGAATCAAAGAAGTAAGAACTAAATTTAGGTCCCAAGGAGAAGGAGGATTTCTTATAGGAGGTCTGAGCAGAAAAACTCCTTTCAAAAATGCTTTGCAAAGCTTGTGGGACATTAAGGCAGATTCAGAAATACCCACATGAAAGTTAGAAATAGCTGCCAATTGAACTTTAAGAGTAGAGGAGATGAACCTGCATGGAAGAGTTCAGCTAGAAAATCAAGGACTATTTGGATGGAAGCAGTGAAAGGATCTATGTCCCTTCCTTGAGCCCAATATGTGAAGTGTTTCCACTTACTCAAATAAATCTTCCGAGTGGAAGATTTATGGGAAGCTATCAATATATCTCGAACAGAGTGAGATAATTGAGGAAGCCTGGCTAAGGTTGGAACTGGAGGAACCAAGCAGTGGGGTTCAGAGAGGGAGGAGCGATGTAACTGACCCGACTGATGGATCAAAAGATCTGGAACTAGGTCCAGATGCCACGGTCGCTCAATAGACATTGATGTAGAAAGGGGAACCACACCTGTCGAGGCCAGTAAGGAGCAATGAGGATCAATGAGGCCTTCTGAGCGATAGCTTTCTGTATCACTTGAGAGATTAGTGGGAAGGAGGAAATGCATACAGAAGTCCCCGGGGCCAAACTTGGACTAGAGCGTCTCTGCTGGGTTGGCCTGGTAAAGGGAATAGAGTGGAATATTCTCTGCACTTGCTGTTTTGGGGAGTAGCAAAAAGATCGCAGCAAGGCTGACCCCACTTGAGAAAAATTTCTCTCACAACAGAGTCTTTCAGAGACCACTCGTGAGGCATGAGGATAGCTCTGCTCAACTTGTCCGCAATTTGATTGGACTTCCGGGATGTGCGTTGCTATCAGAAACCGCTGAGAAGAAATCGCCCATTGCCACACTCTGAGTGCTTCTCGACACAGGGGGTATGATCTGGTTCCGCCTTGTTTGTTGATGTACCACACTACAGACATATTGTCTGTCTGGATTGCAATCGTTCCCAAGGGAAGAGAGTCTTGAAGGGCTTGCAACGCTAAAAGCACTGCTCTCATCTCCAGAACATTTATGTGCAAGTGGCATTCGTCTGGTTGCCATGTGCCCTGGACCGTCCTGCCCTGATAATGCCCCCCCCACCCGATCAGGGAGGCATCCGTTGTCAGAGTAGCAACCGGAGGGGGTGGAACAAAGGGTCTTCCCAGCAAGAGCTGAGGGGAAGATATCCACCACGAGATGATTTTTGCACGCTTGCGTGATCATAATGGTGTGAGACATTGGAAGTTGCTGGTATGACCATTGAGTAAAGAGCATCCATTGAAGGATCCGCATGTGGAATCTGGCTAATGGAAGTAGAGGTATGGCCGCAGCCATAATTCCCAACACTTTCAGAACTAACCTGGCTTTGATTCTGTTGTTGTTGAAAAGGAGTGAGACCAGTCTGTGTATGTCTGTTATTCTCTGATCTGTTAGCCTCGCAGACATGTCTACTGTGTCCAGATTTGCGCCTATGTAGGTAATAGTACGACAAGGCGACAAAACAGACTTTTCGCAATTTATTGAAATGCCTAACTTTTGACAAATACGAAAAGTGTAATCCCTGGCCATCAGAAGGAGATGCTTGGTGGGAGCTGTGAGGAGCCAGTCGTCCAAATATGGAAACACCTGGAATCCTTGTCGTCTCAGGTGAGAAGCTACCACTGCCATGCATTTGGTAAACACCGGGGCAGTGGTGAGATCAAAGGGCAGGGCCCTGAACTGAAAATGACTGGTTCCCAGCCTGAAGCGGAGGAATCTTCTGGAGCGTCTGTTCATTTTTATGTGATAGTACGCATCCTGAAGGTCTATAGAGCACATCCAGTTTCCTTTGCCCAAAAGGGGAAGGATGGATTGCAGCGTGACCATCCGAAATCTTGTTTTCTTGACTGATCTGTTCAAGATACTGAGATCCAAAATTGGTCTCCAGTCCCCTGTTTTCTTTGGAACTAAAGAACCTTGAGTAAATTCCGGATCCTTGCTGGTCTGCTGGAACTGGCTGAATTGCTCTTTTTGCAAGCAGTTTTGAAATCTCCAAAACCGCTGGATCCCTTTGAGCGGGTGGAACATCTGGAAGGGATTTTTTTGATTGGTTTGGAATGCGAAGAAAGGGGATAGAATAGCCTTCGGAAATGATGGACTGTACCCATTTGTCTTGAGTCAGGGATAGCCAGGCTTCTGGGTACAGTGACAACCTTCCCCCGACTGCCTCCGAAGGTGGGCAGTCGGGCAACACCTCAGGGATGCTGAAAGGGCTTGTCAGAGAAAGCTTCCCGATTGCCCTGGTTTTGGACCCCCTGCCCCTAGGGCGGCGTCTACCATTGTTATTCCCTCTGCCTCTGGCGGGGAAACGACTCTGTGCGTCAGGCGAAGTCCCTTGAGATTGTTTACGGAACCACATCTTTCCACGTTTCTGGCCTTTGGGGTAAGGCCTAGAAGGAGTAGAAAAATGGACTCCAACGGCAGAAAGGGTCTTGCCATCAGTTTCGCACCTAGTCAGGGTTTCTTTCACTTGAGGACCAAAAAGAGATGATCCATCAAACGGGGAGTTAGTGAAAGACGTCTTGAAGGGGTCCGCAAAATTGCATAGCCGCATCCAGGCATGCCTACGTAAGGCCACACCTGTCCCTGCGGCCATACTCGCTCCATCAGCCGCATAAGAAAGGAGGCGCATGGAGGAGTTGGTTATGGAGTTAAGGGTAGCCAGCTGCGTGTTCATCTTATCTTGAAAACCTGCAGCTGTAGGGTCCTTTAACATTTCACTCGCTTCCTTGATCAAGTCCCTTTGACGACGAGTAAAATGGCATAGGTAGTTCAGCGAACGCATGGTAAATGTCGCTGACGAGAACATCCGCTTCCCGTACCTGTCCATGGACCTAGATTCCTTGTTAGGTGGATGGACAGGTACTGAAGGATCAGCTAGCTCCTTCTTAGTGGCAGCAGCTACCACCATAGCATCCACAGAGACTCCTTTCGTCAAGAACTGTTGGTCTGCTGGTGCCGTTATAAACTTGGAGGGTCTCCTGGGAGTGGGGTCCACTGAATCAGGAGCCGTCCATGCCTTCTTAGCAACCACCTGCATGAGGGGGTCAAAGGGGAGACACCCAGGAGGTGGAAGGGCGAGAGCCAAACGCCTCAAGATACACAGATTCATCCTCCGAAGGGTTGAGGAATGGCCAATTTCCCCTCTGCTTCAGGATCTCTAGAATGTCTGCAAATGAGACATCTTCAGAAGGGGAACGGGGGGAACCCTCAGAATCATCTAAATCTGTGTCAGACGTGATGGACTCAGGTGAGTCAATGTGTTTCCTCTTACACTTCCTCTTCCGAGAGGGCTCTTCTGCCAAATCAGGAGAGTCCTCGGAAGTGGATTAAATCCCACAGGGGTTCCTGAGGAGCTGGCTCTCTGCGGTCCGGGATGAGGGAGTGAGTCGACTTGACCTGAGGCACCGTGGGGAGGCGGACAGAGCCGACTGTGGAGTAGAGCCAGGCTCTAACACACTCCGCATGACCTCGAATGCACCCCTGTCAGGCAAAGCCAGAGGTCCCGCTCGAGCTAAGAACCCCTCGACACCGACAGTGATGGCTCCGAGGCCGATGTCGGAGCCGAACTCACCAGCGCCGAAGCTCCGAGAGGAAGAGCGGGGTCGGACAAGGGTCCGATGCCACTCACCCCCTCGGAGCCGACGAGGGAAGTCCGGCGCCGAGATTCTTCCAATAAGAAATCGGAGCCGACGACAGAGCCGAAGACAATTGTGTCGGCTCCGACGCTACCACAGTCTCGGTTCCAACGCGACCCGGCTCCGAGCTCAAGAGAGTCGAAGGAGGAATATAATGATGGACCGGGGCAGGCATCGACTGATGAGTCGGGCTCTGAAGCATCTGGGCCAGTGCCTCGGACTTAAGAAGTCGACTCACTACCCTCTGAAGGTCATGATCCGACAGCCTCGATGACCTAGAGGAGTGAGATCTTTGGCTCCGTTCAGACAGCAGGGGAGATCCTGGAGCCGAGTGAACGGAGCCAAGGGATGGTGACCTGGACCTCTTCCTAGTTGTCGGCTCCGAAGGTCTGGTCGGAGCCGACACGGGAATTTCTAATACCTCGGCTCCAGCCGAGCCGAGGAACCACAGAAACTGTGGACTGAGACTCATCGGCTCCAGCCGAGCCGATGTAGGCAGAGGCTTAGAAACCTTAGGTCTCGGCTCAGTTGTGAGCCGAAGACCTAGATGCCTTAGAGGGCTTCCCTGTAGATACAGAAAGGGAATCCTCTGGCTTGAGTAAGCCCTTAAAATTAATTTATTTTTCTTTCCTGCAGGACCCTGGGGCTGAAGCCATGGCACACAGCACAGGAGTCCTGCAGGTGCAAAGGTCCCAGACAGTAGACACAAGAAGTGTGAGCGTCTGTCAGAGACATTTTCTGACAGCACGCATCACACTTCTTGAATCCGGAGACCTTTGCTTCTTTAGACATCTCAAAAGGTGTAATCACACACACAGTCACAAACACACTAATTACACCCTGTCTAGTTTAAATTATAATAAACCACTAACTAGGTTTTAAAAATAAGAAAAATAACACACACACTCCACTAGGGAAGGAAAGGAGGCCTGTAGGCCCAAGGGAAGAACTTAAAGTTCTTGAGGGAAAAAAACAGGAATTTTTTAGAAAGGGGATAAGAATTCCTCTAAACTAAGGGAAATAAGTAAAAATATTAAAATTAAAGGGGTTTAAATAGACTAATTTCACAAGAAAAGTCACTTACCAAGAACCGGTAGAAAACCAACACCTCGATAGCTGTAGCGGCAAACGAGATCTGAGGTAACTCTCGCCTAGCATTATGGGATATAAGGGGAGCCTCGAGCCGGTGGAACCAACTCTCGAGCTTTTAGAGTGGCCGAGTCGTAGCCGAGGTCGGCTCCGAACCCATCCAGCAAGAATGAAGGTGAGATAGACAACTTAACATTAACTGTTTTGTCTTTCAAAACCCTTTGGTTCTATGTGGATAGAATCGCAACTGTCTGCACATCAAACAATTGTAGAACATATTTATCCTTGTTGCTAAAGTTAGGAAGTAATTCAGGCAAGTGAATAGTTAGGTTGATATTAGTTTGAGAAATAACTTTGGGGAGAAAGGAGGGTTTGGTACACAGTGAGACCCAGTCTTTGTGAAAAAAGGAGAACACTGGCACAAGGCTTGGATGTCCGAAATTCTCCTTGCGGATGTGACTGCTACTAGAAAAACAGTTTCCCAGGAAAAACTTATCACAGGCGGCAAGGGCAGGTGCAAGGGGCGATTGTACAAAAGAACACAGTACTACGTTGAGGTCCCATGGGGAGAAGGATTCCTGTGAGGAGGTTTTAAACAGAGTGACTTTTAAGAAGGCTTTGCAAAGTTTGTGCGAAATCAAGGGCTAATTATCCTCTCCAGCATGGAAAACTGAAATGGCCACAGACTACAGAAGGAGACGCTCAGTCATTAAAAAGGTGAGACAGGAAATCAAAGATAGAAAGTACAGTTGTGTACACATACCATAAACGTAGATGTTCGAGTGTATTCATTGCTGCAGTCATTACACTTGGGTTATCCTGCTGGCAGGCGACCCGCAGTCGGCCCGAATTCCAAAGTCTTGGTCCGGCGTCAGTTGCTGTCGCATCTTCCCTGATGTCAGTGCGCCAGGGGTATAAAAGTTGCAAGAGACACCATTTTCTTCAGTTTTTCTTGCCCCAGATGTCAGATGCCCCCAGATAGCAAGGCTGGAAAGATAAAATTATGCCAAAAAACATGCATATACTACTATAAACATTTCTTTCATCTACAAGCAAATACACCACATAGGTAGTATAGAGATGAGTAGTACAGAAAAGTCCCAGCAATGGGAAAAGGGGGATGGTGGGTGGGTAACCTGGACTGCAACAGTGAATACACTCGAACATCTACATTTATGGTAGGTACACAACTGTACTATGTTCGTAGTGTTTCACTGTTGCAGTCAGTAGAATCCCAAAGCTGAGGTTGGGTGGCTGGGTCTAAATTGGATTTGGAGAGGCTAACAAGCCCTGCAGAACTGCAGTGGCAAAGCCTGCTCTGGATTTAGAGTATAGAGGTAGGTGGTAGTGCTTGGTGAAAGTGTGCACTGAGCTCCAGGTTGCAGCTTCTAAAATGTCTTTGGTTGGTACTCCTCTGAGGAAGGCTGCTGAAGTGGCTGCTGCTCTGGTAGAATGAAGCCTAATGCCCTTAGGCACTGATTTGCTATGCTGTGCATAACAGAAGGGGATGCAGTGTCCTATCCATTTCGAGACGGTCTGCTTTGTAATCTGCTTTCCTTGTGATAGTGCAGCATATGCTACAAACAGTTGCTCAGTCTTTCTGAAAGCTTTTGTTTTGTCCAAATAGAATCGTAGCTGTCTGTGTATATCCAAAGCGTGCAGAAGTCTCTTCCCTTTATTCTGGGGATTTGGGTAAAAAGTAGGTAAATGAATGGTTTGGTTTAAGGCCACACTAGAGACCACCTTTGGCATGAATGTTGGGTTTGTCCTAAGAGATACTCTGTCCTGATGAAAAATGAGGAAAGGTTCCACAGCCATTAATGCCTGTAACTCTGAGACTCTTCTTGCTGAAGTTATTGCTAGGAGCAGAGCAGTTTTCCATGACAAGAATTTTAGATCAGCTGTGCTGGCTGGTTCAAAAGGAGGCAGTGTGAGTTTTTCTAAAACAAAATTGAGGTACCAAGTAGGTACTGGTGCACTCCTTGGGGGTCTTATACTTTTTGCCCCTCTGAGGTACTGTTGTAGTAGAGGATGTGAAAAAATAGGAGGTTGTTCCGATGGCATTATGTAATTAAACCTTCGGCCAAAATAATGTAAAGCAAAATCAAACAGACGTTTAATACTTTGTTTATTGAATCTAGCACAAAACCGGCAACTAGTAACATCGTGGTCAGGACCTAGGCAAGGAATACAGTAAAAGTGAAAGTCCTTATGAGGTATTTGCTTCCCACAAGAAATGCAATTAACTTTTACTGACATCGGTCTGGAGTAATAAAAAGTTTCACCAACGGGGTACTAAGCTTTATTGAAGACTTCGGTTCTGAAATTCAATTTTGAAAATCTCAGGAGTCGGCCAACCGGCACTTGCGAACTGCTTTTGCTTCGGGCACCGTGTGGCAAGAAAAGACTGAAGAAAATGGCGTCAGTTGCAGCTTTTATACCCCTGGCGCACTGACGTCAGGGAAGATGAGACAGCAACAGACGCCGGACCAACACTTTGGAACTCGGGCCGACTGCGAGTCGCCTGCCTGCAGAATAACCCAAGTGTAATGATTGCAACAGTGAAACACGACGATCATGAAATGCACTAAACAAGAAGAAAGGTATAGCCAAGAGAAGTCAGGGGACTGGAGGGAGGGTAACCAGGACCAGGACTGCAACAGTGAATACACTCTAACATCTACACATGTTTCACTGCTGCAGTCATTACATTTGGGTAGATTCCCAAAGCTAAGGAAGGGAGGAGAAGTGAGAGCATTAGGACCAGCTATTAAGCCCTGCAAGACTGCAGTGGCAAAAGCAGCTCTGGATTTCGAAAAAATAGGCAAGTGGTAATGCTTGGTGGGGGTATGTACAGAGCTCCAGGTAGCAGCTTCTAGTATATTCCTGGTAGGTACACCACTGAGAAAGGCTGTAGAGGTAGATGCAGCCCTGGAAGAATGTGATCTTATCCCCTGTGGGGTAGGTTTTCCATGGTGCTTACAGGAGAAATGAATGCAATGGCCTATCCACTTAGACATGGTTTACTTTGAAATGACCTTCCCCTCTGCCCCTGCAGCAAAGGCAACTAGCAGCTGTTCAGTTTTTCTAAGCGGCTTAGTCCTGCCCAAATAAAATCTAAAGTTGTCTGCGCATGTCCAAAGAGTGCAGTATTTGTTCTCCTTTGTTCTGTGGATTAAGAAAAAAGGTTGTCAAATGAATGGACTGATTAAGGGCCAACACTGTATACCACCTTGGGCATAAAGGAAGGATTGGTCCTGAGGGACACCCGGTCTGCATGGAATATGATGAAGGGCTCCAATGACATGAGGGCCTGTAATTCAGACACTCTTCATGCTGAAGTGATGGCTAGAAGGAACGCCGTTTTCCAAGAAAGGAATTTCATCTCTGCTGTTGCAGCTGGCTCAAAAGGAGGTAGAGTGAACTTTTCCAATACAAAGTTAAGGTCCCAAGCTGGGGTTGGAGCTCTCCTGGGTGGTCTCAAATGTTTGGCCCCTCTGAGGAACTGCTTGAGCAATGGATGGGAGAAGAGGGGAAGTTCTGTGTTATAATAAGCTGAAATGGCTGAGGCGTTGATTTTAATGGAGGAAAAAAAAACAGGCTCTTGTGAAGCATCTCAGTTAAGTATTTTAAAATAGAAGGTAAACTGGGTGCTGCTGTGCTCATCCCATGAGATTGGTTGCAGGCAGAGAATCTTTTCTATTTTTCAGCATAAGATTTTCTAGTACTAGGCCTCCTTGCCTCTAAAATGACAACCATCACAGGTTTGCTGAGGGATGGTAAGAGACAGTTAAAGTAATTAGCCAGTCTGCAAAGTTCAGTGCTGGAAGCTGAGGGTGCAGAATCTGGTTCTCCTGCTGAGACAGCAGGGAAGGAGTCTTGAGGCAGGTGCCATGGAGACAACAGTGACACACTGTGCAGGAGGGGGTACCAGTGTTGGCACAGCCAGTCTGGAGCAATCAAAAATCATCCTTGGTTTGTCCCATTTGACTTGTAGTAGTACTTTGGAGAGCAGAGGCAGCAGGGGGAAAGCATAGACTGATGGGTTTTTCCAGCTGAAGGACAAAGCATCCACTTTCCAGGCTTGTTGGGGGGGGGGGTCCTTCTGCAAAATTTGTCCAATTGGTAGTTCTGGGGAGAGGCAAACAGGTCTACATCTGAGCTCCCCCATTCGCTTGTCAGCATGCTGAAAATCCTTGGTTCCAGTTTCCACTCGTGTGGGTCCATGAGGTTTCTGCTTAATCCGTCTGCCAGTGTATTTAATTTTCCTGGCAGGAATTGAGCTTTTAAGTCGCACTTGGTAGCTCAAGGCTGTGTTCCACAATGCCATAGCTAATCTGCAGAGGGGGGATAAGAATGGGTACCCCCCCCCCTGCTTATGTACCACATAACCGTGGTGTTGTCCGTCTTACCATTAGTTTTCCTGGAAGAATGTAGTCCTTGAAGGCTGTCACAGCATTCTGCACAGTTAACATTTCTTTTTGATTGATATGCAGGTGCATTTGACTTTGGTCCCATTTGCCCTGAATGCACTTCCCTGCCAGGTGAGCCCCACATTCATAGTCTGATGTATCTGTTAGGGTTTGGGCAGCAGTGGGTGGTGTGAAAGGTAGTCCCTTGTTTTGGTGGCAGGCCTCTGCCCACCAAAGGAACTCTAGGCATAGGCAAGGTATAATAGGAATCATTGTTTCTAGGCTGTGAGAATGTTGACTCCATAGGCTTTTTGGATACCATTGCAGTTTCCTCATATGCAGTCTTGCATATGGAATTAGAAGAATGCAGGAGGCCATGAACCCCAAGGCTTGCAGTATTTGTTTTGCAGATAGCAGGGTTTTTCTGGCTACCCGTTTGAAGTAGGTTGTCAAATGAATTTGCTATTCTGGCGTGAGGCAAGCCATCTGGGAAGTTGTATTCAAGCTTGCTCACAGGAATGTAATTTGTTGACAGGGTACCAGTTGTGATTTCTTTTCGTTTATGGTGTACCCCAGAAAAGTTAGAACCCTTTTTACAAAGGCCAGATGATTTAAAAGTATGTCTAATTCAGGCAGAAAGCCAGGACAATCGTCCAGGTATGGGTATATCTGAATACTTCTTTGCCTGCAAAATGCAATAAAGTACAGTTTTGTACCTACCATAAATGTAGATGTTCGAGTGTTCACCCTGCTGCAGTCATCACACTTGGGTTATCCTGTCATCAAGCGGTCCCGCAGTCGGCCAGATTTCCAAAGTATTGGTCCGACGTCAGTTGCTGTTGCCTTATCCCTGACATCAGTGCGCCAGGGGTACATATACTGCAACCGACGCCATTTTCTTCAGTTTTTCTTGCCCCAGATGTCAGGTGCCCCCAAAAAGGTGATCAAAATTAGTACCAAATGGTGTGAACACTGTACAAACACAAGATCCCTTCAGCTATACGCAAATACATCAGTAAGGCATAGCAGAGATTTAGCCAGAAGATCAGAGGAGGTTGGAGGGAGAGTAACCTGGACTGCAGCAGGGTGAACACTCGAATATCTACATTTATGGTAGGTACAAAACTGTACTATGTTCATCGTGTTACCCTGCTGCAGTCAACACACTTGGGTTGAGTCCCAAAGCTAAGGTAGGGTGGAGGTATCACAGAGGGTTAGTGGAGGCAATGAGGCCCTGCAGAACTGCAGTGGCGAAGCCCGCCCTGGACTTAGAATAAAGAGGTAAGTGATAGTGTTTGATGAAGGTGTGTACTGAACTCCAAGTTGCAGCTTCTAAAATTTCCTTGGTAGGAACCCCTCTGAGAAAGGCTGTAGAGGTAGCTGTTGCCCTGGTAGAGTGGAATCTAATGGTAGGAGGAACTGGTTTCCCATGATGGGTATAACAGAACCGTATGCAATGGCCTATCCATTTAGAAATGGTTTGTTTGGATATAGGCCTCCCTTGAGAAGCTGTAGCATAGGATACAAAGAGCTGGTCAGTTTTTCTGAAAGCCTTAGTTTTGTCCAAGTAGTAACGAAACTATCTGTGAATGTCCAAGGAATGCAAGAGTCTCTCACCTTTGTTCTGTGGATTGGGAAAGAAAGTGGGTAGATGGATGGTTTGATTTAAAGCTACACTGGAAAAGTACAGTTTTGTACCTACCATAAATGTAGATGTCCGAACAGGATAGCATCTGCAGTCCTAACAAATGGGTTGTCCTGTCGTCAGGCAGCCCTTCGGTTGGCCGGATTCCAAAGTCTGGGTCTGGCCTCGGCTGGTGTCGCACTTCACCCGTCATCTCTGCTGGTCTTCGGGTATAAAGGCAACAGCCAACGCCATTTTCCTCAGTGTTTCTTGCCCCAGATGCCAGTTGCCCTCTTGGAAAGCTAAATTTTGGGTAAATGCCAATGTTTCCAAAAAAAAAATAGAAGGCAAACACAAAAAATAAGCATGTATGTACATATATACAAACAAATACACCATAAGAGATCCCCCCCAGCTAGCTATTAGGAGGGTAAATACCCTAGGAGTACCACAGAGGGGAAGGAGGGTGGGTAATCCTGACTGCAGATGCTATCCTGTTCGGACATCTACATTTATGGTAGGTACAAAACTGTACTATGTCCTTCAAGGATGCATCTGCAGTCCTAACAAATGGGTAGAATACCATAGCCAAACTAGGGGAGGAGGAAGAAGAATTATGGTGTAGTTAGGATCCCTTGCAAAACAGCAGTGGCAAACCCTGCTCGGGATCTAGAGTATAGAGGTAAGTTATAATGCTTGGCAAATGTATGCACGGAGGTCCAAGTAGCCGCCTCAATAATGTCCTTGGTAGCCACTCCTCGTAAGAAAGCTGTGGTAGTGGCTGTAGCCCTTGTAGAATGAGGCCTTATGTTCTGTGGAATTTGCTTTCCATGGTAGGAGTAACAGAAACTTATGCAATTTCCTATCCACTTGGAGATTGTCTGTTTGGAAATTGCTTTTCCTTCCCTTCCTGTTGCATAAGCTACTAGAAGCTGGTCAGTTTTTCTATTGCCCTTGGTTCTGTCCAGGTAGTAGCGCAACTGTCTATGTACATCCAAGGTATGCAGCAGTTTTCCCCCCTGTTCTGTGGATTGGGAAAGAAGGTAGGTAGGTGGATTGCCTGGTTTAGAGACACTCTGGATACCACCTTAGGCATAAATGTAGGATTAGTTCTCATGGACACTATCTTGATGGAAGATTAGGAAGGGTTGTACTGCCATTAAGGCCTGTAGTTCCGAAACCCTTCATGCTGAAGTAATTGCCAGTAGGAAAGCAGTTTTCCAGGATAGGTGTTGAAGATCTGCTGTTGCTGCTGGTTCGAATGGAGGGAGTGTCAATTTTTCTAGCACAAAGTTCAAGTCCCATGCTGGTAATGGTGGTTTCCTAGGAGGTTTTACATTCTTGATTCCTCTGAGGAACTGCCTGAGTAGAGGATGTGAGAAGACAGGGGGATCGAAGCTGTACTCTGCAGAAATAGCTGATGCATGTATCTTGATGGAGGAATAGGACAGGCCTGTATGGAGAAGCTCTGCCAAATACTCCAGGATGTTGGCAATATCTATCTTTGACACATCTTTTCCTCTTTCAGTACTCCAAATGACAAACCTTTTCCATTTTCCTGCATAGTTCCTTCTTGTTGAAGGTCTGCGGGCCTCAAAGATAATGTCTTTAACCCTTTGGGATAAATTTGGGTTAGTTGCTCTTATGTAATGTTCCAGGCAGTCAGTTGCAGAGTTTTCAGGTTTGGATGCATGATGTTGTAGTCGGTCTGAGTTAACATCAAAGGAATCAGGGGTAGTGTCCACGTTCCCCCCCCCCCCCCCGAGACATGCTCCTCAGCAATGGATACCAATGTTGTCTTGGCCAATTTGGAGCTATCAGAATTATCCTTGGACGTTCCTCTTTGATTTTCAGTAGTACCTTGTGCATCAAAGGAAGAGGTGGAAATGCATATGCTGTCAGGTCTTTCCAACTGAAGGATAGAGAGTCCACCTTCCAAGCAAGTGGGTGGTATGTCCTTGTGCAGAATCTCTTGAGCTGGTGATTGAGTGGGGATGCGAATAGGTCTATTTGTGGCATTCCCCATTTTTTTATGATGGCCTTGAAGATGTCCGGGTGTAGCATCCATTCGTGAGCATCCGAGGTAGTTCTGCTTAACATGTCTGCTAGGATGTTTTCTTTTCCCGGTACAAATATTGCCTGTAACTGAATGTTGTAGCTCAGAGCCATATTCCATAGGTCCAGAGCCATTCGACATAGGGGGTATGAATGAGTGCCTCCCTGTTTGTTGATGTACCACATGACTGTGGTGTTGTCTGTCCTTATCATTAATTGGCCTTCTTTGAGGAATGGTCTGAAATTCTGGATTGCTAGTTTTACTGCCAGCATTTCTTTTTGATTTATGTGCAGGTGTAGCTGGAGTCCATAATCCTTGAATGCATTTGTCCAGCATGTGGGCCCCCCAACCTAGGTCTGAGGCGTCCGTTGTGATGGTTTGGCTTGCTTGAATGTTGTGGAAGGGCAAACCTGGGTTTGACTGGCATGCTTGAGCCCACCATAGGAACTCTTGTTTCAGGCATGGGATTAGTGGTATTTCGGTTTCTAAGCTGTGCCTGTGTTGAGACCATAAATTCTTTAGGTACCACTGTAGCTTTCTCATATGCAGTCTGGCATGGGGGACCAGGATTATGCATGATGCCATGAAGCCCAAGGCCTGCAGTACTTTCCTTGCTGTTAGTTTGTTCTGCTTTGTTAATGCCAAGAAGTAAAGAGCGAGATGTTCTTGTTTTTCTGCAGTTAGGAATGCCATCTGTTTTACTGTGTCCAATTCTGCACCCAAGAATGTTCTTGTTTGGGATGGTATCAGTCTTGACCTTTTTAAATTGACTGTGTATCCCAGGGCTTGTAGTAAGCAAATGACTCTTTGTAAGTCTTGTGTCAGCTTGCTTTTGTTGTCCGCTTGTATCAGGCAGTCGTCCAGGTATGGATAAATTTGGATTCCCTGTAGCCTGCAATGAGCGATTACTGATGCCAGGCATTTCGTGAATACTCTGGGCGCAGTAGATAAGCCAAAGGGCAATGCTGAGAATTGATAATGCTCTGATCCTGCAAGAAATCTGAGGTATCTTCTGCAATTTGGTCGTATGGGGACGTGCAGGTATGCCTCCTTGAGATCTAGAGTTACCAGCCAACACTCCTTGCCCAGCATGGGAAGAAGTTGCTGTAGGGTCAGCATTTTGAATTTTGGAACAATGATGAATGTGTTTAAAGCGGACAGGTCGAGAATAGGTCTCCAACTTTTCTCTTTTCTTGGTACTAGGAAGAGTCTGGAATAAAATCCTTTGCCCTGTTCTGTAGGTGGTACCCTTTCCACAGCTCTCATCTTTGTTAATTGAGCTATCTGTTTTAGAGCTTCTGTTTTTTGATTTGGTGGTAGGTTTGGCATTCCTCTTTTTACTGGTAAGGTGTGGAAATGAAACCTGTAGCCTTGGTCTATAGTTTGCAAAATCCACTTGTCTCTTGTGATATAGTGCCAATTTTTTGAAAATAAGGCTAACTTTCCGCCTAAGGGTGCTGCTATTTGTTCCCTGGTAGGCGGTGTCAGAGCCAAGTCACTGTGATTGTCCTGTTGCAGTGTCAGTGGTTGTGTCTGTGCCTCGTTGGTTATTGCCTTGCCACTGGCGTCCTCTGTAGGCACCTCCTCTGGATTGATTTCTGCCTCTGGAACATCTATTCCTGCCTCTCTGAGATTTAGAGGAGTCTGGAAAGGACCAATTTTTGGAAGGCCAGTTCCTGCTAAACCTTGGGGGCTGAACCTGTAACAAATCTTTAACTGTTTGTACAGATTTTGCCTTCTCTTCCATTTTCTTCATTACTTGCTGGGCAGGAGAACCAAATAGACTGACCTTATCCATAGGAGCATCTAATAGCTTTGCTTTAACATGATCCGGCAAGACCTGTTCTTTCAACCATGCATGCCTTCTTATAACTGTGCCAGTCATGGCTGATCTAAATGAAGCCTCCAGTGCATCATAGCCACATTTTAAAGAATGGTTACTAACCTGCTGAATGTTATTCACCATTTCTAAAAAATATTTCTTATCTAAGGAATCATCAGAGGACAGTTTCTTAGTTAACAGATCAAGCATAAACTCTTGGTATTGGATCATATGAAACTGACAGTTCAAAGCTCTAGCTGAGAGAGTAGCAGAGGTGCATACTTTTTTACCCCATCTCTCTAAGGACCTGGATTCCCTTTCAGAAGGGAGAGGGTTTTTCGCTGAGGTCGAAGCTACTGCCTTAGGCCCCTGGGAGATAGTCTCAGGATCTGCAAGGGGAGCCTTGTATAAGTGGTGATGAGTGTCTGGTACCCTGTAAAACCTATCGGGCTTGGCAGGGGCTGGGGGTAAAGTATCAGGAGCAGTACAAACATCATTAAATGCATCATCCACAACAGGAAGAACTGGAGGTATAGCTAAGGGCCTATGTTGCGGTAAGTGTAGAAAGGTCCTAAGCCTTTTTCTTGAATCTGAAAAATCTTGTCCCTGCCATTGGAATTGCTCTCTCATGGCATGTAAGGTTTCCCCAAAGGAAAATTCCTCTGGTGGAGAGGCAGAAGGTATAGATTCTTCAGCATCGGAATCTTCATAAGTAGAAAAAGGAGCCTCTGGATGGTCTGTATTGTCTGAATCATCAGAAGAGTCATCTGAGGACACTGGCTCAGGGGGCTCTGCTCTAGGTCTTTTCTGGAGGTTGAGAGGCCCTGTCTGGGTGAGATTGGGATCCCCTTATTAAAGAGATGAGATCCTCTGCCAGAGTAAGCATTTGGGAACTGGAACTGGGCCTGTGTGAGGGGGGCTTAACAGGCACAGACTTAGCAGTTTTGGCTGCTTTAGCCCTGGCAAAGACCTTTATAGACATGGCTGCAGGAGGCCTAGCAGCACCACGTGCTGGGGTAGAGACATCCAAAGGGATGGTGTCCGATAATTCTAGAGAAACCACATTAGTAGGCAAAACTTCAGAGGCCGATTCAACTAGGGTAGCAGGAGCCTCGGTAGTAGTCATGGATTCGGCTGAAGATTGACCCATTTGCTCGGTTTCGGCCGAAACCGAGACACTCATGTTTGCTTAACCGTGGTTTCGGCGAAACCGCGGACGCGAGTGTCGGTCTTTTCTTTCGTTTCTTAATTTGAGAAGTCGGAGGATCCGACGGCATAATGTACGCAAAATCTGAGCGAAAAACTGTTCAGCAAACTCCGACCGACGCCTAAGCGTTCGTCGGTTGAAGGAAGCACAGGCTAAACAGGCTGCTACGTCGTGGTCTGGGCCTAAACAAGGTAAGCAGTAAGAGTGGAAATCTTTATGAGGTATTTGTTTCCCACAATTTAAACAGTTATTCACTTTTTCTGACATCGGCTGAGGCAAGAAAGAGTCCCCAACGGGGTACTTAGCTTTTTAGAAGTCTTGAGTAGTATTCGGTAGTAGTAATCTCTGGATCTGACCGACCGGCACTTGCGAACAGCTTCTGCTTGGCGCAGCGGCAAGAAAGACTGAGGAAAATGGCGTCGGCTGATGCCTTTATACCCGAAGACCAGCAGAGATGACGTCGGATGAAGTGCGACACCAGCCGAGGCCAGACCCAGACTTTGGAATCCGACCGAAGGGCTGCCTGACGACAGGACAACCCATTTGTTAGGACTGCAGATGCATCCTTGAAGGACATCCACCTTAGGCATGAAGGAAGGATTAGTTCGTAGAGAAACTCTGTCTTGATGAAAAATGAGGAAAGGTTCCACTGCCATTAGTGCCTGTAATTCTGAGACTCTCCTAGCAGAAGTTATTGCCAGGAGCAGGGCAGTCTTCCAAGAAAGGAACTGAAGGTCTGCAGAGAAAGCTGGTTCAAAGGGAGGCAACGTTAGTTTCTCCAGAACAAAGTTGAGGCCCCATGTTGGTGTAGGAGCTCTTCTAGGTGGTCTAATATTTTTTGCCCCTCTGAGGAACTGCTTTAGAAGAGGATGTGAAAATAAAGGTGGATTCGTGTCGTAGTGAGCTGAAATAGCTGAAGCATGGATTTTAATTGAGGAGAAGGAAAGTCCTTTATGCAACATCTCTGCTAAGTACTGCAGAATGTGAGGCATATGAGGCAGAGTTGTGTCTTCTTGTTTAGCTTGGCTCCAGGCTGAAAACCTTTTCCATTTGTCGAGTAAGCCTTTCTGGTGCTTGGCCTCCTGGCTTCCAGATTAACATCCAGAACTGCTTGTGAAAGAGAGGCTGGTTGGATGTTTAAAAGATTTGCCATGCAGCCAGGTTTAAGGTTTTTAGCTGGCTGTGTAGAATATGTTTGTTTTGCTGCGTGAGCAAATGAGGTATTTGAGGCAATATCCATGGTGGGCTGTGAGCCATATTCTTCAATAGCGGGTACCAGTGCTGGCGTGGCCAGTTTGGGGCTATGAGAATCAGTCGAGGTTTCTCCTTTTTGACCTTCAGAAGAACCTTTGTGAGAAGAGGTAATGGAGGAAAGGCATGCTGTCAGGTTTTTCCAACTGAAGGAGAGAGCGTCCACTTTCCAAGCTTGATGGTGGAATGTCCTTGTACAAAATTGTCAGTTGGTAGTTTTGAGGACTGGCAAACAGGTCTATATTTGGTAGGCCCCATTTTTGAGTTATCATTGTAAATATTTGTGGGTCTAGCTTCCACTCGTGGGGATCTTTGATGTTTCTGCTTAGGTCGTCTGCCAATGTGTTTTTCTGTCCTGGCAGGAATTGAGCTTGTAACTGGACTTGGTAGGCCAGAGCTGTGTTCCAGAAGATAATTGCTTGCCTGCAAAGAGGGTAGGAATGTGTGCCCCCTTGTTTGTTTATGTACCACATTACTGTGGTGTTGTCCGTCTTTATTGCAAGTTGTCCAGGCTGTAGTAGATCCCTGAAGGCTGTCAGAGCTTTCTGTACAGCTAGCATCTCTTTTTGATTTATGTGCAGATTTCTTTGATCTGCAGTCCATAGGCCTTGAATGCATTGTCCTGCCATGTGTGCCCCCCAGGCATAGTCTGAAGCATCTGTTGTGATAGTTTGCCTGGTTGGGGGCAAGGTGAAAAGCTGACCCTTGTTGAGGTGACATGCCTGTGCCCACCATAGAAATTCCTGTTGAAGGCAGGGAATGAGAGATATCACCGTGTCCAAGCTGTGGCTGTGTTGAGACCATACACTTTTTAGGTACCACTGTAATTTCCTCATATGCAGTTTTGCAAATGGTATTATCAGAATGCAAGATGCCATGAAGCCCAAAGCCTGCTGAATTTTTGTTGCAGTTAATTGGGTCTTTGTTGCCATTGTCTTGAAATATTGAGTCAGTTGTAGTTGCTTGTCTGGTGTAAGATAAGCCTTCTGGGCCGTTGTGTCCAAGCTGGCACCCAGGAATGTCATTTTTTGTGAGGGTACTAGTTTTGACTTCTTTTCGTTTACCGTGTACCCCAGACAATTTAGTAGATGCTTCACAAAAACCAGATGATCCAAGAGAATGTCTTTTCTTTCTGCTTGGATGAGGCAGTCGTCCAGGTATGGATATATTTGAATTCCTCTTTGTCTGCAGTATGCAATTACTGGTGCCAGGCATTTGGTGAATACTTTGGGCACAGTAGATAAGCCAAAGGGCAGTGCAGAGAACTGGTAGTGGGTTGAACCTGCAATGAAACGGAGGTATCTTCTGCAACTTTGTCTGATAGGGACATGCAGGTATGCCTCCTTGAGGTCCAACGTTACCAGCCATGCTTCCTTGCCCAACATGGGAAGTAGCTGCTGTAGAGTTAGCATCTTGAATTTTGGGACTTGTGTTTAGAACTGAAAGGTCCAGAATTGGTCTCCAAGCATTGTCCTTTTTGGGTACTAGAAAAAGCCTAGAGTAAAATCCTTGGCCTTGCTCTGGAGTAGGTACCAGTTGAATGGCTCTCATGTCCATGAGAGCTGTAATTTGCTTTTGTGCCTCTGCCTATTGATTTTGTGGCAGGTTTGGCATTCCTCTTTTCATTGGCAAGGTGTGAAAGTAGAATATGTATCCTCATAAAATTATGTCTAGGACCCATTTGTCCTTTGTGACCATGTGCCAGTTGTCTGCAAAAAGTGCTAGTTTTCCCCCCAAGGGAGCTGACAAAAGAGCTTTGTTTGGCCAGATGAGGTGCAAGTCATTGAGTTTGCCTTCTGGTGGGTTGAGACCTGTCTTCTCCTCCTTTCTGGGTTGGAGTGCCCCATTGGCGAGGTTTATACTGGGCTTGTGGTTGTCCTCTGCCCCTTGGGCGCCTGTATTTACCCTTCTGAGGTCTGTCAGTGGCTGGAAAGGACCAATTTTTTATTGGCCAGTTTCTGCTGAAGCGAGGGGGTTGTACTTGTAGGAAATTGTTGACTGTCTGCATTGATTTTGCCTTATCTTCCATTTTCTTTAAAACTTCTTCTGCTTTAACTCCAAAAAGAACATCCTGCTGTAAGGGTGCATCCAGTAGTTTTGCTTTAACATGATCAGGTAGACTTTGTTCCTTTAACCAGGCATGCCTACGTATAACTGATCCACTGACAGCTGCTCTGCAGGAGGCCTCCAAAGAATCAACCTGCTCGGTGGAGTGTAACAAATCCTGTACTTCTTTCAATTCAGATTGTTGAGGGACGGAGGTTATCTTTTGTTTTAACTGAGAGATTAGAAACTCTGAGCCTTTTCTTGGAATCAGAGTAATCCTGACCTTCCCAGTGAAAATATCCCCACATAGTGTGTAAAGTTTCCCCAAAAGAGTAGTCTTCAGGAGGGGAAGCTGAGGGAGTCCTCAGCATCAGAATTTTCATAAGAAGAGTAGGAATAGTCTTGGTCTTCAGAGGAATCCGAAGAAATAGACAGTTGCTCAGAAGAAGCAGAATCTTCCTCTTGTCTAGGCCTTTTGTCAGGAGGAGGCTGTGAACCCCTGATAAGAGAAATCAAATCTTCAGCCATTTTGAGCATCTGTTTCTTAGGCATACAGCCTTGAAAAGGAGACTGAAGTGTAGTCTTTTTAGCTTTAGAAGGAGTCTTAGACTTAGAAAACGTTTTGACTGTGAGAGTCGTCGGTCTGAAAACGCCCTCAGAAACCAATGGCGTTTCAGAAGCACCGACGTCCTTAGAAGGTAAATCATCAGAAGGGCCTGAAGTAAAAGGCTGCGTCGGCCTAGTACATTCCGTCAAAATATCAGTAGCGGTCTCTGGTTCCAGAACTGTGGTAGTCAGGGGCTGCGTCGGAGCCTCACCAATATCAGGAGAACTGGATCAACCAAGGCCTCGGAATCGGGTTTAGGCCTTGGCCGTCGGTCCTTGTCCCTGCGCTTTTTGTGCACGCCGGTAATCGGTAGCTCAGACGGCATGTTATAGTTAAATTTTCTACCAAAATAGTGTCGTGCAAAATCAAATAGTCTTTTAATAGTACGCTTATTAAACCTAGCACAAAAACGACAAGTGACGTCGTGATCAGGGCCTAGGCAAGGTATGTAATAAGAATGAACATCCTTACAAGGTATTTGCTTCCCCACAAGAAATACAATTGTTAACTTTTTCTGACATCGGTCTGAGGCAGGAAAAGTTTCCCCAATGGGGTACTTAGCTTTATAGAAGACTTCAGTCTGAAATTCGAATTAGACAATCTCAGGAGTCGGCCGACCGGCACTTGCGAACTGCTTCTGCTTCGGGCACGGCGCGGCAAGAAAGACTGAAGAAAATGGTGTCGGTTGCAGTATATGTACCCCTGGCGAACTGACGTCAGGGATGAGGCGACAGCAACCGACGTCGGACCAAGACTTTGGAAATCCGGCCGACTGCGGGACCGCCTGATGACAGGACAACCCAAGTGTGATGACTGCAGCAGAGTAACACGATGAACATCTGGAGCTAGGCACTTTGTGAATTCCCTGGGCACAGCAGAAAAGCCAAAGGGCAGTGCAGAGAACTGATGGTGCGTGTAGCCTACTTTGAAGCGTAGGTACTTTCTGCAAGATTCCCTGATTGGGATGTGCAGGTATGCTTCTTTTAAATCTAGTGTTGCCAACCAGCGTCTTTGTCTAGCACAGGAAGTAATTGGTGAAGAATCAGCATCTTGAATTTTGGAATCTCCAGAAAGGTGTTTACAGTAGACAGGTCCAGGACAGGACGCCATGATTTGTGTTTTCTGGGTACCAGGAAAAGTCTCTAGTAGAAACCTTGTCCCTTTTCCTCTTCTGGTACCAGTTGAATAGCCCCCATGCTTAGAGAGAAAGTACTTGATTTTGAGCCTCTGCACACTGATTTGGAGGTAGGTCCGGCCACCAGTTTGGCATTGGCAACGTGTGGAAATGAAATCTGTATCCCAGGGACACTATTTAAAACCCATTTGTCCTGGGTAATGAGTTCCCAGTTCTTTGCAACAAGAGCAATCTTTCCCCCCAAAAGGCCAGTCAGAAGATAAGTGCTTGGAAATTTTAAAAGGAAGTCACTGAGACAGTTTACCATGGGGAAGTCTTGTTATTCTCAGACTTGGAAGTGAAGCCCCCCCCCCCCACTGCTTAGTTCTGCGAGTCTCCTTAGGACTGAAACCTGGAGGTTTTGCTGTGTCTGGCTTGAGAAGACCTGGAAGGGGCTGGAAAGGACAAATTCTTAGCGGGCCAGTGCCCACTAAATCTAGGAGGCTGAAAGTACAGTTTTGTACCTACCATAAATGTAGATGTCCGATAGGCATGCATCTGCAGTCCTTACAAATGGGTTGTCCTGTCGTCAGGCAGCCCTTCGGTCGGCCGGATTCCAAAGTCTGGGTATGGCCTCGGCTGGTGTCGCACTTCACCCGACGTCATAACTGCAGTTCTTCGGGTATAAAGGCATCAGCCGACGCCATTTTCCTCAGTGTTTCTTGCCCCAGATGCCAGGTGCCCTCTAGGAGGCTAAATTTAGATAAATGCAAATGGTTCCAAATAGTAGAGAGCAAACAAAAAATAAGCATGTATGTACATATATACAAACAAATACACCATAATAGATTCCCCCAGCTAGCTACAAGATGGGCAAATACCCTAGGAGTACCACAGAGAGGAAGGAGGGTGGGTAATCCTGACTGCAGATGCATGCCTATCGGACATACATTTATAGTAGGTACAAAACTGTACTATGTCCTTCGAGGATGCATCTGCAGTCCTTACAAATGGGTAGAATACCATAGCCAAACTGGGGGAGGAGGAGAAATAAGATTATGGTGTAGTTAAGATCCCTTGCAAAACAGCAGTGGCAAAACCTGCTCGGGATCTGGAGTATAAAGGTAAATTATAATGCTTGGCAAATGTATGCACGGAGCTCCAAGTAGCAGCCTCTAAAATGTCTTTGGTAGCCACTCCTCGTAAAAAAGCTGTGGTAGTGGCTGTAGCCCTTGTAGAATGAGGCCTGATGTTTTCTGGAGTTTTCTTCCCATGGTAGGAGTAACAAAATCTAATTCAATTTCCTATCCACTTAGAGATTGTCTGTTTTGAAATTGCTTTTCCTTCCATTCCTGTTGCATATGCTACCAGTAGCTGGTCAGTTTTTCTATTGCTCTTGGTCCTGTCCAGGTAGTAACGTAATTGTCTATGTACATCCAAGGTATGCAACAGTCTTTCCCCCCTGTTCTGTGGGTTGGGGAAGAATGTAGGTAGGTGGATAGCTTGATTTAAAGATACCCTGGAGACCACCTTTGGCATAAAAGTAGGATTAGTTCTCATGGACACTCTATCTTGATGGAAGATCAGGAAGGGCTGTACTGCCATTAATGCCTGTAGCTCAGATACCCTTCTTGCTGAAGTGATTGCAAGCAGGAAAGCAGTTTTCCATGATAAGTACTGTAATTCTGCTGTTGCTGCTGGCTCAAAAGGAGGGAGTGTCAACTTTTCTAGCACAAAGTTCAAGTCCCATGCTGGCAATGGTGGCTTCCTAGGTGGCTTTACATTTTTAATCCCTCTCAGAAACTGCCTGAGCAGAGGATGTGAGAAGACTGGAGGATCCAAGTTGTATTCTGCTGAAATAGCTGATGTATGAATCCTAATGGAAGAATAAGACAGGCCGTTGTGGAAGAGCTCTGCCAAGTATTCCAGGATGTTAGCTATGTTTACCAGTGACACATTCTCTCCTTTTGCAGTACTCCAAATGAGATATCTTTTCCATTTTGCTGAATAATTTTTTCTTGTTGAGGGTCTGCGAGCCTCCAAGATAATGTCTTTAACCCTTTGAGATAAATCTGGGTTATTTGGTCTTATGCAATGTTCCAGGCAGCCAGCTGCAGTGTTCTCAGGTTTGGATGCAGGGTTTTGAAGTTGTTCTGTGTTGACAGCAAGGGAACTAGGGGCAGAGGCCATATTTGTTCCCGAGACATACTCCTCAGTAATGGGTACCAATGTTGCCTTGGCCAGTCTGGAGCTATCAGGATGATCCTTGGACGGTCTTCTTTGATCTTCAATAGCACCTTGTGCATCAAGGGAAGAGGTGGGAATGCATATGCTGTCAGGTTTTCCAACTGAAAGATAGGGAGTCCATTTTCCAAGCAAGTGGGTGGTACGTCCTTGTGCAGAATTTGTTCAGTTGGTGATTGTGTGGGGATGCAAATAAGTCTATTTCTGGTAGTCCCCATTTCCCTGTAATGGTTTTGAAGATGTCCGGATGCAGCATCCATTCGTGGGCATCCGTGGTAGTTCTGCTTAGGATGTCTGCTAGTATATTTTCTTTTCCTGGCACAAAAATTGCTTGTAGCTGAATGTTGAAGCTCAGTGCCACATTCCAGAGGTCCACTGCCATCCGGCATAGAGGGTATGAATGTGTGCCTCCCTGTTTGTTGATGTACCACATAACTGTGGTGTTGTCAGTCCTTATCAGCAGTTGACCCTGTCGAAGAAATGGTCTGAATGCCTGAATTGCCAGTTTTACTGCCAGCATTTCCTTTTGATTTATGTGTAGGTGCAGCTGGTCTTGAGTCCATAAGCCTTGTATGCACTTGTCCAGCATGTGTGCCCCCCAACCGAGGTCTGAGGCGTCTGTTGTGATGGTCTGGCTTGGTTGAGTGCTGTGGAAGGGCAGTCCCTTGTTTGATTGACAGGCCTGAGCCCACCATTGGAATTCTTGTTTCAGGCATGGAATTTGGGTTTCTAGGCTGTGCTTGTGCTGAGACCATAAATTCCTTAGGTACCATTGTAACTCCCTCATATGTAGTCTGGCATGTGGAATCAATATTATGCAGGATGCCATGTAACCCAGGGCTTGCAGGACTTTCCTTGCTGTTAGCTGGTTCTGCTTTGTTAATGCCATGAAGTAGAAAGGGAGTTGCTCCTGTTTTTCTACTGTCAGGAATGCCATTTGTTTTGATGTGTCCAGATCCGCACCCAAGAAGGTTATCCTTTGGGATGGTATCAGCCTTGACTTTTTTATATTGACTGTGTATCCCAGGGCTTGTAGTAGATGAATGACCCTTTCCAAATCTTTTGTTAATTTGTTTTTGTTGTCCGCTTGTAACAGGCAGTCGTCCAGGTAAGGGTAAATTTGAATTCCCTGAAGCCTGCAATGAGCAATTACTGATGCCAGGCATTTCGTGAATACTCTGGGCACAGTAGATAAGCCAAAGGGCAATGCTGAGAATTGATAATGCTCTGATCCTGCAAGAAATCGGAGGTATCTTCTGCAATTTGGTCATATGGGGACGTGCAGGTATGCCTCCTTGAGATCTAGAGTTACCAGCCAAGACTCCTTGCCCAGCATGGGAAGAAGCTGCTGTAGGGTCAGCATTTTGAATTTTGGAACAATGAGGTATGTGTTTAAAGCGGACAGGTCGAGAATAGGTCTCCATTGGTTTTCTTTTCTTGGTACCAGGAAGAGTCAGGAGTAAAATCCTTGCCCTTGTTCCATAGATGGTACCCTTTCTACAGCTCTCATCCTTAGTAAGTGAGTTATTTGTTCTAGAGCTTCTGTCTTCTGATTTGGAGGTAGGTTTGGCATTCCTCTCTTCCTTGGTAGAGTATGGAAGTGAAACCTGTAACCTTGATCTATTGTCTGTAAAATCCATTTGTCTCCTGTGATGTAATGCCAGTTTACTGAAAATAAGGCTAGCTTCCCGCCTAAGGGTGCCTCTAGTTGTTCCCTGGTAGGCGGTGCCAGAGCCAAGTCACTGCGATTGTCCTGTGGAAGTGGTGGTGGCTGGATCTGTGGCTGTACCTCGCTGGTTGTTAGCCTGCCACTGGCGTCCCCTGTAGGCACCTCTGGATTGACCCCTGCCTCTTGAGCCTATTCCTGCCTCTCGGAGCTCTGGAGGTGTCTGGAAAGGACCAATTCTTGGAAGGCCAGTTCCTGCTAAACCTTGGAGGCTGGACCTGCAAGAAATCCTTGACTGTCTGGACAGATTTTGCTTTCTCTTCCACCTTCTTCGGCACCTGCTGTGCAGGGGAGCCAAACAAATTGAGCTTATCCATGGGAGCATCTAGGAGCTTTGATTTAACATGGTCTGGTAAGGACTGCTCTTTTAACCATGCATGTCTTCTGATCACTGTGCCAGTCATGGCTGATCTAAAGGAAGCCTCCAGTGCATCATAGCCGCATTTTAAGGAATGATTACTGACCTGCTGGATGTTATGTACCATTTCCTGTACAGATTTTTTGTCTAATGGTTCATCCGAGGACAGTTTTTTAGTTAATTGGTCTAACAAATTCCTGATACTGAATCATGTGGAATTGACAGTTCAAGGCCCTAGCTGAAAGAGTAGCAGAAGTGTAAACTTTTTTACCCCATCTCTCTAAGGCCCTAGATTCCCTTTCAGAGGGGAAGGGGTTTTTAGTAGAAGTAGCTGCTACAGCCTTGGGTCCCTGGGAGATAGTTTCGGGATCTGCAAAAGGGGCCTTATACAAATGATAATGTGTGTCCGGAACCCTGTAGTACCTATCGGGCTTAGCCGGGGCCGGAGGTAGAGAATCAGGAGCAGTACAAGCATCATTAAATGCATCATCCACAACAGTAAGGACTGGAGGAATGGCTAAAGGCCTATGCTGTGGCAAATGCAAAAAGGTTCTAAGCCTTTTCCTAGAGTCTGAAAAATCCTGGCCCTGCCATTGAAATTGTTCCCTCATAGCATGCAAGGTTTCCCCAAAAGAAAATTCCTCAGGCGGAGAGGCAGAAGGAAAGGACTTTTCTGCGTCAGAGTCCTCATAAGGAGAAAAGGGGCCCTCTGGAGGGTTTGAATTATCTGATTCATCAGAGGAGCCATCTGAAGAAACTGGCTCAGGGGGCTCTACTCTAGTCCTCTTCTCTGGAGGTGGGTGAGAGGCCCTGTCTGGATGTGGTTGGGATCCCCGGATCAAAGAAATGAGATCCTCTGCTAGACTAAGCCTTTGTGAACTAGAGCTAGGCCTGTGAGAGGGGGTCTTAGCAGGCACAGATTTTGTAGTTTTTGCTGCTTTAGCCCTGGCAAAGGCCTTAATCGACATGGATGCAGGAGGCCTAGCAGCTCCACGTGCAGGGGTAAAAATATCCAAAGGGATAGTATCAGATAAATCCTGTGAACCTGCAAGAGCAGGTGGGATTTCAGTAGCAGATTCAGCCAGGCTGGATGAGGCCTCGGTAAGTGGCAAGCTTTCGGCGAAGGAAGAACCGTGGACTCTGTTTCAGCGAAACAGAGACACTCATGATTGGCTTAACCGCGGTTTCGCTGAAACTGCGGACCGCAGTGTCGGTCCTTTTCCTTGCGCTTTTAGAAATTTGCGTAGTCGGAGGATCCGGCGGCATAATGTAAGCAAAATCGGGCGAAAAACTCTTCAGCAAATTCCGACCGACGTCTAAGCGTCCGTCGGTTGAAAGAAGCACAGGCTAGACAAGCTGCTACGTCGTGGCCTGGGCCTAAGCAAGGTAAGCAGTAAGAGTGGAAATCTTTATGAGGTATTTGTTTCCCACAAGTTAAACAGTTATTCACTTTTTCTGACATCGGCTGAGGCAAGAAAGAGTCCCCAACGGGGTACTTAGCTTTTTAGAAGTCTTCGGTACTTGTAGTAGTAATCTCTGGTTCTGACCGACCGGCACTTGCGAACAGCTTCTGCTTCGGGCGCCACGCGGCAAGAAAGACGGAGGAAAACGGCGTCGGCTGATGCCTTTATACCCGAAGAACTGCAGCTATGACGTCGGGTGAAGTGCGACACCAGCCGAGGCCAGACCCAGACTTTGGAATCCGGCCGACCGAAGGGCTGCCTGACGACAGGACAACCCATTTGTAAGGACTGCAGATGTATCCTTGAAGGACATCTTGTAAAAATCTTTAACAGTTTGCATAGATTTAGCTTTATCTTCCATCTTTTTAAGAACGTCTTCAGCCTTGTTGCCAAACAGACGGCCCAGATTTAAAGGAGCATCCAACAATTTAGCTTTAACATGATCAGGCAAATATTGCTCCTTAAGCCAAGCATGCCTTCTAAGCACAGACCCAGTAACAGCAGCCCTGCAAGAGGCCTCTACAGAATCAAAACAACATTGCAAAGTATGTTTTCCAACTTGTTCAGCAGAATGCATTAAATCCTGTAAGTCTATTTTCCACACAGTCAGGAATCAACATAATTTTCTGTTTAAGCAGTCCAATAACATGTTGCTGATAGTTTCACATATAAAATTGGCAGTTTAAAGCTCTAATGGCCAAGGTTGCTTAAGTGTAAACCTTTTTACCCCATCTATCAAGCTCCCTGGAGTCTCTATCAGAAGGGGTAGGATTTTTAGCAGTAGAAGCCTTAATGCCCTTGGGCCCCTGTGAAATAGTCACTGGATCTGCAACAGGATTTTTGAAAAGGAACTTGTGGGAGTACGGGACCCTGTAGTATCTGCCAGGTTTACTGGGAGCAGGAGGCAGGGAATCAGGGGCCAAACTGAATTCTGAGAAAGCATCATCAACATTGTCTAGTACAGGAGGAATAGCTAAAGGTCTATGCTGAAGTAGGAGAAGGAAATCCCTAAGCCTCTTTTTTGAATCAGAAAATTCCTGGCTTTCCCAGTGAAAATGCTCCTTTAGAGTATGTAAGGTTTCCCCAAAAGAAAAATCCTCAGGAGGGGAAGCAGAGGGAATGAAGTCCTCTGCATCAGAATCTTCATAAGTTGATAAGGGCAAATCCAGATCATCAGAAGAGTCAGAAAAAACAAAATCCTGGTCAGAAGTTTCATAGTCAAGCTCAGTCCTAGGCCACTTAGAAGGGGGGGGGGGGGGGGTTGCTACCCCTGATTAGAGTTATTAGATTTTCAGCCATTTTTACCATTTGTGTTTTAGGCATAGAGGCCTGAGCATGTGGCCTGGGCGTTGGTTTTTTACACATGGATCGAGATTTAGGCCTTAGTAATGAAGGAGGCATCAATTTAATGTGCAAGTCCGTAGGTCTGAATACACCCTCAGAAGCCGGTGCCTGCACATCGGCTCCAGACCCATCCAAGGTAGAGACATCCACGGGTTCCATAATTGAAGTATCTCGCGGCATACCGGACTCCGAATGAGTCTCAGTAGAGGCCTGCAAATCAGAAGTAGCGGGTATCAGGAGCTGCGCAAGTGCCTCACTGAGTACCGGCAGACTGGCTTAGGAGAAGCGTCGTCGGCAGTTTTGGACCTCGGCGGCCTGTCTGTCTTTATCTTTGCATTTTTTTCTGAATCCCGGGAGCTGGATGGCTAACCGACATTTCTGAATAAATAAACCAAGAACTTAAGTATTTACAGGCAAAAATATACAGATGCTTAGTGCGCTGATTAAATAAAGCACAAAACCGACAGCATGGTACGTCGTGGTCAGAGCCTAGGCAAGGAATACAGTACGAATGAAAATCTATGAGGTATTTGCTTTCCACAAGTAATGCAATTATTAACTTTTACTGACATCAGTAAGGAGCAAGAAAAGTTTCTAGCAGTACTTAGCTTTTAGTTGAAGACTTCGGTTCTGAAACTCGAAAACGAAAATTTCAGGAGTCTGCTGACCGGCACTTGTGAACTCTGGCACCGCACTGCAAGAAAGACTGATAAAATTGTGTCGGCTGCATGTTTTATACCCCTGATGACCTGATGTCATGGAAGGGACAGCAACCGATGCTGGACCCAAGACTTTGTTAATCAGGCCGACTGAGGGCAACCTGCAAGCAGATTACCCAAATGTAATGACTGCAACAGTGAAACACAAAGAACATCTAAGTTTGATGAGGCCAGAAAGGGGTAATGAGAATTTCTGAATGAACTTGGAGTTTAGGGGAAGTGGGGGAAAGGCATAAAGTAGACTGGGGGGGGGGGCAATCATGATAACTCCCCTGTGGGGGGGGATCAGGGTGAAGTAGTTGCTGCATTTGTTGTTTAGGGGGAAGCAAAAAGGTCGCAGCAAGGCTGGCCCTATCTGTGGAAAATGTCCTCCGCTACCTTCGGATTGAGGGAATCACACGTGAGGTCTGCTATCACGCTGGATTTCCCCAGAATGTGCATTGCTATGAGAAAATGGTTGGAGGAGCTTGCCCATTGCAACACTGACAGCCTATCGACAGAGAGAGTAAGAGCTGGTTCCCCATCAATTGTTTATGTACCAGATTACAAACACGTTATCTGATTGAATTGCAACTGTTCCCAGAGGAAGATTAGCCTGAAATGCTTGCAACATGAGGAACCATCATCTCTAGGACATTCATGTGCAAGTTCGCCTTGTTTGTACACCAGGTACCTTGGGCCATCCTCCCCAAAAAATGCCTGCACCACCCTATCTGGGAGTCATCCATGGTCACAGTGGCCTGTGGTTGTGAGAGAACAAATGGTTGGCCTTGTAACAATTTGTCTGAGTGAATCTACCTTAAGGAGGGATCTCTTGCAAGCATTGGTTATCAGAATCTGGTGGGATATGGACTAATGAAGTATCGACCACTGGACAGCCAGAAGCCACTGAAGAACTCTCATGTGGAATCTGGTTAATGGGACTAATACTATAGCCACCACTGACTCTAACGCTTTAAGAACGCGATGCATGGCCACCTTTCAATTCTGAAACAACCCGTTTGTCATCCGATAGTCAATACTCTTTTTGATGGTGAAAGTTAGGCAATCTGAGTAGTGTACAAAACCACTCTAATGAACTCAAAGGTCTGTACAGGTTCCAGATGAGATTTTTGGTAGTTTATTGTGATCCCCAATTGTGCACAAAGATGAAGAACGGAGTCCCATGCGTTTAACAGTAGATGCCTGGTCAGGATGGAGATGAGCCAGTCGTCCAAATAAGGAAACACCTGGAATCCTAGTCTCAGGTGAGCTGCAACCACTGCCATACATTTGGTGAACACCCTGGGGGCTGTGATGAGATCAAAGGACAGGGCTCTGAACTGGAAATGACCAGCTCCCAACTGGAAGTGTAGATATCTACTGGAGCACCCACGCATTTTTTAAGGTAGTACACATCCTGAAGATCCACTGAGCACATCCAATTGCCTTTTTCCAAAAACAGAAGAATGGACTGAACCATGAACATTCTGAACTGACTTGTTTAGCTTGCTGAGATCCAAAATAGGTCTCCAGTCCCCGGTCTTCTTTGGAACTAAAAAAAAAGTACAGTTGTGTATCTACCATAAAAGTAGATGTTAGAGTGTATTCACTGTTGCAGTCATTACAATTGGGTTATCCTGCTGGCAGGCTACCCACAGTCGGCCCGAATCCAAAAGTCTAGGTCCGGCGTCTGTTGCTGTCGCCTCCTCCCTGACGTCAGTGCACCAGGGGTAAAAAAAAGATGCAGCCGACGCCATTTTCTTCAGTTTTTCTTGCCCCAGATGTCGGGTGCCCCTAAAATGGTGGGCTCACTAATACCAAAGAGCATGCATAACCAAAAAAAAAAAAAAAAAAAAAAAAACTTTTCCTTCATCTACAAGCAAATACACTACATAGGTTGTATAGAATAGAGAAGTACAGCTAAGTCCCAGCAAGGAAAAAGGGGGGACTGGAGGGAGGGTAACCTAGATTGCAACAGTGAATACACTAACATCTACATTTATGGTAGGTACACAACTGTACTATGTTCATCGTGTTTCACTGTTGCAGACACTGCAATCGGGTTGAATCCCAAAGCTATGGTTGGGAGGCTGGTGCTAGGATTAGGAGAGGCTATCAGGCCCTGCAGAACTGCAGTAGCAAAGCCTGCCCTGGATTTAGAATAGAGCGGTAAGTGATGGTGCTTTGTAAAAGTATGCACTGAACTCCAAGTTGCAGCCTCCAAGATGTCTTTGGTTGGTACTCCTCTGAGGAAGGCTGCTGAAGTGGCTGCTGCTCTGGTGGAATGTGGCCTAATGCCTTTAAGCACTGATTTGCCATGCTGTGAATAGCAGAAACAAATGCAGTGGCCTATCCACTTTGAAACAGTCTGCTATGAGATCGGCTCTCCTTGTGATCCTGCAGCATATGCTACTAGAAGTTGTTCAGTCTTTCTGAAAGCTTTGGTTCTGTCCAAGTAGAAGTGTAGCGGTCTGTGAATGTCCAAAGAATGCAGAAGTCGCTCACCCTTATTCTCTGGGTTTGGGTAAAAGGTAGGCAAGTGAATTGTTTGGTTAAGAGCCACACTGGTCACTACCTTAGGCATAAATGTAGGGTTGGTCCTCCGAGAAACCCTGTCAGGATGGAAAATGATGAAAGGTTCCACAGCCATGAGTGCCTGTAACTCAGACTAGTCTATCGGAGGTTATTGCTAGGAGCAGAGCCGTTTTCCAGGATAAGAATTTTATATCAGTTGCAGAGGCTGGCTCAAAGGGAGGCAGTGTAAGTTTTTCCAAGACATAGTTGAGGTCCCCCATGCAGGTATTGGAGCTCTCCCTTGGGGGTCTTATGTTTTTGGCCCCTCTGAGGTACTGCCTTAGTAATGGATGAGAAAAAAATAGGTGGTTCTGTATTGTAAAGAGCTGAAATGGCAGAGGCATGAATTTTAATGGATGAAAAGGAAAGGCCTTTATCCAGCATCTCAGTTAAGTATTGCAAAATCTGAGGGATATTTGGAACAATCGTGTCAATACCTTGTGCCTGGTTCCAAGCACAGAATCTCTTCCATTTTTCTACATAAGATTTTCTGGTACTAGGCCTCCTGGCCTCCAAAATAACATCCATAACTGCTTTAGAAACAGGCGAGTCTTGAATGGCTACATTATCCGCCATGCTACCAGGTTTAGGGTCCTGAGTTGGCTGTGCAGTATCTGACTGTCTTGTTGTGTCAATAAGTGAGGAATATGATGTAGTGTCCAAGCTGGGCATTGGGACAAGCTCTTTAGGACTGGGTGCCAGTGCTGGCGGGGCCAGTCTGGGGCAATCTGTATCATTTTTGGCTTCTCTTGTCTGGCCTTGAGGAGTTCCTTGGGGAGGAGAGGCAGAGGAGGGAAGGCATATACTGTTGGGTTTTTCCAGCTGAAAGATAGAGCATCCACTTTCCATGCTTGCTTGTGATAAGTCCTTGTGCAGAATCTTTGCAGTTGGCAATTGTGAGGAGAGGCAAATAGGTCTATGTCTGGGCATCCCCAGTTCCTTGTTATAATGCTGAAGACGTCTGGATCCAATTTCCATTCGTGGGGATCCATTAGGTTTCTGCTTAGTTCGTCTGCCAGAGTATTTATACTTCCTGGCAGGAATTGTGCTTGCAGATGTACTTGGTAAGTCAGTGCTGTGTTCCACAAGTTCATGGCTAGTCTGCAGAGGAGGTAGGAATGCGTGTCCCCTTGCTTGTTTATGTACCACATGACTGTGGTACTGTCTGCCTTTATCAGTAGTTGTCCTGGATGAAGTAGATCCTTGAAGGCTGTCAGGGCATTTTGAACTGCTAGCATCTCTTTTTGATTGATATGTAGATGCATTTGACTTGCAGACCATGTGCCCTGAATACATCTTCCTGCCATATGGGCACCCCAGGCATAATCTGATGCATCTGTTGTCAATGTCTGCCTGGCTGTGGGTAAGGTGAATGGCTGCCCCATGTTGTGGTGACAGGCTTTTGCCCACCATCGAAACTCCTGTTGCAGGCAGGGAATGAGGGTAATTACTGTTTCCAGGCTGTGGCAATGTTGAGTCCAAACACTTTCTAGATACCACTTGAAGTTTCCTCATATGCAGTCTTGCATATGGAATTAGCAGAATGCAAGATGCCATGAAGCCCAAAGCCTGCAGAATTTTTCTTGCAGATAACTGGGTCTTTGTTGCCAACATTTTGAAATAAGTAGTCAGTTGTCTGTGCTTGTCTGGCTTGAGATAAGCCATCTGGGCAGTTATATTTAAGCTTGCACCTAGGAATATTATCTCTTGAGAGGGTACAAGTTTTGACTTTTATTCGTTTACTGTGTACCCTAGGCCTGCTAGTAATGTTTTTACAAACGCCAGATGCTGTAGTAGTGTGTCCTTGTTCTCTGCTTGAATAAGGCAGTCGTCCAAGTAAGGATATATTTGAATTCCTCTGTCTGCAAAAAGCAATTACTGGTGCCAGGCATTTTGTGAAGACCCTGGGCGCAATAGATAAGCCAAAGGGCAGTGCAAAGAATTGGTAATGCATTGAGCCAGCTATAAATCTGAGGTATCTTCTGCATGATTGTCTGACTGGGGTATCTTCTGTATGATTGTCCGACTGGGACATGCAGGTATGCCTCTTTTAGGTCTAAAGTCACAAGCCAAGCCTTCTTGCCCAGCATGGGCAGAAGTTGCTGCAGAGTTAACATTTTGAATTTTGGAATGTCCAGGAATGTGTTCAGGATAGACAGGTCCAGTATTGGTTTCCAGGTTTTGTCCTTTCTGGGCACTAAGAATAGCCTTGAGCAAAATCCTTGTCCCTGCTCTTGCTGTGGTACTTGCTGAATGGCCCTCATGTCCATGAGGGATGAAACTTTTTCTTCCTCTGCCCATTGATTGGTAAGAGGCAATTTTTCGGCCGAAGGAAGAACCGTGGACTCTGTTTCAGCCGAAACAGAGACACTCGCGGTTGGCTTAACCGCGGTTTCGGCCGAAACCGCGGACCGCGAGTGTCAGTCCTTTTCCTTGCGTTTTTTAGAAATTTGCGCTGTCGGAGGATCCGACGGCATAATGTAAGCAAAATCTGAGCCGAAAAACTCTTCAGCAAACTCCGACCGACGCCTAAGCGTTCGTCGGTTGAAAGAAGCGCAGGCTAGACAAGCTGCTACGTCATGGTCTGGGCCTAAGCAAGGTAAACAGTAAGAGTGGAAATCTTTATGAGGTATTGGTTTCCCACAAGTTAAACAGTTATTCACTTTTTCTGACATCGGCTGAGGCAAGAAAGAGTCCCCAACGGGGTACTTAGCTTTTTAGAAGTCTTCGGTAGTAGTAGAAGTAATCTCTGGTTCTGACCGACCGGCACTTGCGAACAGCTTCTGCTTCGGGCGCCACGCGGCAAGAAAGACTGAGGAAAATGGCGTCGGCTGATGCCTTTATACCCGAATAACTGCAGCAATGACGTCGGGTGAAGTGCGACACCAGCCGAGGCCAGACCCAGACTTTGGAATCCGGCCGACCGAAGGGCTGCCTGACGACAGGACAACCCATTTGTAAGGACTGCAGATGCATCCTTGAAGGACATCTTTTTCTTCCTCTGCCCATTGATTGCGTGGCAGGTCTGGCATACTGTTTGGCCTTGGCATGGTGTGAAAATGGAACTTTGTAGCCCTGGGATACGATATACAAGACCCATTTGTCCTGAGTGATCATGTGCCAATTTTGAGCAAAAAGTGCTAGTTTCCCCCCCCCCAAAAGGAGCTGCCAGAAGATAAGTGCTTGGTGCTGGCAGGGGGGAAGTCATTGAGACTGTTTCCTGTATGGCTCTGATTTTTCTTCTCCACTTTTGGAGGTTGAAGCACCCCATTGTTTAGGCCTGTATGAGCCTTGGGGCTGTGATCTGCCTCTGGGGCATCTGTATCTGCCTCTCTGTGGCATGTCTGACACTGGAAAGGACCAATTCGTTGCAGGCCAGTTCCTGCTAAATCTGGGTGGCTGTACCTGTAAGAAATCCTTGACTGTCTGCAAAGATTTTGCTTTGTCCTCCATTTTCTTCAAAACCTCTTCTGCTTTAACACCAAACAAGGTATCATGTTGTAATGGAGCATCTAATAATTTTGCTTTAACATGATCGGGCAGATTCTGTTCTTTTAACCAAGTATGTCTCCTAATGACAGAACCCGTAACAGCGGCCCTGCAGGAGGCCTCTAGAGAATCAAAATCACATTGCAAAGTATGCTTTCCTACTTGTTCAGCTGCATGCAATAAATCCTGCATTTCTTTGTTTTCTGCACATTCTGAATTTGTCAACATTTTTTGTTTAAGCAGTGACGTTAGATATTGCGGATATTTAAGCATATGAAATTGACAATTTAAAGCTCTTGCAGCCAAGGTAGCAGAAGTATAAATCTTTTTCCCCCCCATCCGTCCAGGGCCCTTTAATCCCTATCAGAGCGTATAGGGTTTTTTTGCAGTGGACGCCTTGACCCCTTTGGGACCCTGAGAGATAGTTTCTGGGTCTGCAGCAGGGTTTTTGTAAAGAAATTTATGAGAATCAGGAACCCTGTAATATCTGTCTGGCTTAACAGGAGCTGGTGGCAGAGAGTCAGCAGACAGTTCGGACTCTGAAAATAGATCTACAATGTCTAAAACAGGAGGAATAGCAATGGACCTGTGCTGAGGTAATAAAAGGAAGTCTGAGACTTTTCTTGAATTCTGAGTAATCGTGGCTCTCCCAGTGGGGAAATGCTCACTCATAGTATGCAGGATTTCCCCAAAAGAATAATCCTCAGGGGGAGAGGCTGAAGGAATAGATTCTTCAGCATCAGAATCCTCATAGGGAGGAAGAGACTATTCCTGTTCAGAAGAGGAATCAGAGGAAATGGAAACCTGATCTGAAGATGCATATTCTATCTCTTGCCTAGGCCTCTTAGGAGGGGGATGGGAACCCCTGATCAAAGTAATTATGTCTTCATCCATTTTAAGCATCTGTTTTTTAGGCATGGAGGCCTGTCCAGGAGAATGCTATACTTGTTTTTGTTTTTAGAGCTGCTTTAGTCCTTGCCTTTGAAGCTGAAGTTGGTTTAATATATAACTATGTAGGCCTGAAAACACACTCAGAAGCCGATGCCTGCTCAGCGGCTCTGGACCCATCTGAGGGAATAGTTTCAGAGTGTCCAATACCTTGAGTTTCCAGTGGCGTAGTCAGCTCCACGTGGGAGTCAGAAGCGGCCTGTGGCTCTGAGGTAGCGGGCGTCAGGGGCTGCAAAGGCGCTTCACTGGGAATCGGCGACAGGCCTAGCAGAAGCCTCGTCTGTTTTGGACCTCGGGTGCCTGTCCTTTTCTTTGCGCTTTTTATAAACTCCGGTATTCGGTTGCTCTGATGGCATTATATAGTTAAATCTTCTGCCAAAATAATGAAATGCAAAATCGTACCAATGCTTAATAGTGCGTTGGTTAAATCTAGCACAAATCCGACAACTAGCAACGTCGTGATCAGGGCCTAGGCAAGGAATACAGTAAGAATGAAAATCCTTATAAGGTATGCTTCCCACAACAAATACAATTAACTTTTTCTGACATCGGTCTGGAGCAAGAAAAAAGTTTCCCCAATGAGGTACTTAGCTTTAATGAAGACTTCGGATCTGAAATTCGAATTTTGAAAATCTCAGGAGTCAGCCGACCGGCACTTGCGAACTGCTTTTGCTTCGGACACCGCGCAAGAAAGACTGAAGAAAATGGCGTCTGCTGCATCCTTTATACTCCTAGCGCACTGACGACGGGGAGGAGGTGACAGCAACCGACGCTGGACCTAGACTTTGGGATTCGGGCTGACTGTGGGTAGCCTGCCAGCAGGATAGCCCAATTGTAATGACTGCAACAGTGAAACACGATGAACATCAATGAGTTACTTCTGAATCCTCTCTGGTCTGAGAGAACCACTCAGATGACTCTTTCTAGCAGTTTTTGTACCTGAATACCTGCTTGCTCAGGTGGGACATCTGGGATTTTGTTAAGCAGGGGGATGACTGAGGTGATTAGCCTCTGGATATTGTCCTCTGCACCCACAAATCAGAAGTTATGGACTGCCAGGCTCTCCCCAGTGCAGGGATAGTCGACCCCAGACTCCTCCAGAGGTGGGCACTCAGGACTCCTTTCTGAAGTGATGGGAGGGGCCTCCGGAAAAAGGGTTCTCAGGAGCCCTGGTTCTGCAGTATCCTCTGCCATGAGGGTGGCATCTTCCATTATTTCCCCCTCTGTCCTGGGGGGGGGGGGGATTTCCATGTATGCCCTGGCAAAAACACAGATTTTTTGAAACACATCCTCCTGCTTATTTCACCTTTAGAGTAAGATCTTTGTGGAGTGGAAAAACATATGCCCATGGCAGTGTTTTACCTTCCTTTTCACACCTGGAAAGGGTATCTAACTTTTGGTCTAAAAAGAGAACAATCATCAAATGCGCTGTTGACAAAGAAAGACTTACAGGGCTACACAAAGTCACACAGACTCATCCAGGCAGGCCTCCTCATAGTGATGCCCGAACCCACTGTTGACAGAGGAAGACAAAGGGCTACACAAAGTCACACAGGCGCATCCAGGCAGGCCTCCTCATAGTGATGCCCGAACCCACTGTTGACAAAGGGCTACACAAAGTCACACAGGCACATCCAGGCAGGCCTCCTCATAGTGATGCCCGAACCCACTGTTGACAAAGGAAGACAAAGGGCTACACAAAGTCACACAGGCGCATCCAGGCAGGCCTCTTCATAGTGATGCCCGAACCCACTGCCCAGCATGGAAGAGTTAAGCTACAGAACGTGGGGTTGCTAACTGTGAAGATACCTTTTGTTGTACCCCCCCCCAGCAACTGCTCCTTCCAGGACATTTGAGAGTTCCTTAATCAGATCCCTTTGCAATCTTGTAAAATGGGAAAGACAGTCCAGAGATCGTATGGTAAATGTTGCTGAAGAGAAAACACGCTTAACACACCTATCAATCATCTTGGAATCTTTACTAGGAGGATGAATCGTACTCCTCTCCTCAGAAAGCTCTTTAATGGTCGCTGCTGCCAAGCCCATGGCATCTACTGCGCCATCCTTGGTCCAAAAGGCTTTATCTGACAGCTGTAATTTTTGTCTGGTCTTCGGGGAATAGGTTCTATGGAGTCTGGGGTCTCCCACACCCACTGAGAGATCAAATCTATGAGCTCATCAGTGGGCAGAGTAACCCAAGAGGAAGACTAGAAAGAAACAAAAGCCACAAGGTGCACAGACTCCTCAGCAGAAAGGTTACTGGACTGCCAGACACCTCTCTGTTTCAGCATTTCTAGAATCTCCCTAAAGAACACGTTTTCAGGAGGTGACAGTGAGGACCCATCGGCTTCGAGGTCAGTGTTTTCAGTGGCAGACTCCTCAGTGGGATCCAGAGGTTTCCTCTTACAAAGTCTCTCTTCTGAGGAACCTCCTTAGTGGGAGACTCTGGGGAGGTATCAGAAGAGACAGAGGGACCTGGCTGGGTATCCTGAAGTTTGAGGTCTCCCTGTCCCAGTGCAGTGTAGTGGTCAGTAGAGACATGCAGGGTATCTAGACAGGACTGAGGATCCAAAGATGGAGGTACCCTTTTTGTTGTGGTGGCAGCTATCGCCCTCGCTAAGCCCCCAAAGACTGACTACTGCTGGGTGAAAGAGGACTCTGGACCCCAGAAGACATGCTTTCAAGTCTAAACCTCTTCCAGCCCCTGAAGACAGCTTGTCCTGGGTAGATTGAGCAGAGCTGACCTGCACAGAGGCCCCAAGATGCATAGATTGCTCCAACAACCTGAGAGTTGAACACTCTCAAGTACGGAGAGGGTCACTACGGCTCAGGGAGCTCTCCAGTTCTGAGATAGCAGAAGAGCTCAGAGCAAAGGCTGGATCCGAAGATGTTCTCGGAACTGGCCTAAAGTGCACCAGATGCATCGAATTAGAGGGCTCCGAAACCTGCTCCAAAGTCAGAGGAGGATCCAGAGGGGGAGTAGTTGTCAAGAAGCCCTGCTGCTGAGTGAGTCGGGGCAGAGGGTGATTTAGTTATACCCTGTGTCCACAAAAATCTTCTGTTCCAAGTCATCTTCAGTAAGGCTCCTAGTAGAACAACCAGAGGGGGATTCGGCCTGGATAAAGAGGGGGAATTCGGCCTGGATAAAAAGGGGGATAGTACTCTTAAAGGCACAGGGTCATAGCTTGGAGAGTACCTGGTCCAAGGAGAGACCTCATCTGCTTAAAGGCACTCTTTTTGGAACAGATAACAGATCCAGTCCATCTTTAACAGACTCCAGAGGTGAAGATACTAGATCTGATCTAACAAAAGTCTGTGCTGATGGCCCCGACTGGTCTTTATCAGCATGTTTAGAAATCTCAGGCTTCGGCTCGGAGCACTCTGATGCAGCAGCAGGTCTTTTCTTTCCCTTATTACCAGATCCGACTGACATGGACGAAGCAGGGCTGGAATGAACAGACTTCAGCTTAGAAGCCGGTTTAACTGGTGGAGCAGAAATGGACTCTTCAAAAGAGGAGGGAAGCATCCCTTTCAAAATTAGCTTGTTTCTTCTTTCAAGCAACGCATGGTTGTGAGAATCACTGAGCGGGATTATGTGGCTGCATTTGGAGCATTTTTTGAATGCAACAGGCTTATGTCTTTCTGACATGACTAAGAAGGAATGAACAAGACTAACTACTAGCAATAGTAAATACTACCTAAAAAAGGTAAGGGTGAAAAAAATAGTAGTTAAGACTACCAAAAAATTGTAAAGGAGGGGGAAATAACTGTGCTGACTAGAAAAACAGTTATAGGGGAGAAGTAAGAAAGGGAGAGACACAGAGATAAGTAACCTAATAAAAAGCGGTTACCAAATGAAAAAGGGAAAGTTTACTAATAAGGGGAAAGGCAGATCAATAAGGCACTAAAAGTTGAGAAAGAGCAGAGAAAAAGGCAATAATTCAAGAAATATGACCCGATCCAAGGGATCCAAGGGTAACAACGTCTTTCACAGAGTGGCAAACAGGATTTGAGAGTACAGGGAGAAATGCATAGTGGCTAAAGGGAGTGTTCAAGAGCTTCTTTGGTTGCCACAAGCTTAGTAATGGCAGAGTCAGATCAGAGGATCAGATCCATAACACATCTGTGTGGAAGAGTTGAAAAAATTGACAATATCACAGATCAGGCACAGGGGGATAAATGCAGACTACCCTGCCTTGTTGCATGCAGCATAACAGATCAGGCGCAAGGGAATAAATGCAGACTACCCTGCCTTGTTGCATGCAGCATAACAGATCAGGCGCAAGGGAATAAATGCAGACTACCCTGCCTTGCTGCATGCAGCATAAGAGATCAAGCACAGGGGGATAAATGCAGACTACCCTGCCTTGTTGCATGCAGCATAAGAGATCAAGCACAGGGGGATAAATGCAGACTACCCTGCCTTGTTGCGTGCAGCATAAAAGAGATCAAGCACAGGGGGATAAATGCAGACTACCCTGCCTTGTTGCATGCAGCATAACAGATCAGGCGCAGGGGGATAAATGCAGACTACCCTGCCTTGTTGCGTGCAGCATAAAAGAGATCAAGCACAGGGGGATAAATGCAGACTACCCTGCCTTGTTGCGTGCAGCATAAAACATCAGGCACTTACAACTTGTTTATAAATGGATACTGCTTTACTGAAAAATAAAAGAAACAGATCAACGTTCTTACCCTTAATTTTCATCTGATTTCATGAAGCTTGGTTAAGGAGAAAGGGCTCACCTGTTTAAAAATTTGACAATGCTCCATTAAGGGTGAAAGCATTCATCTGTTTATGCTTTTTCAGTGTAGTAGTAGTAATTTTTAAACAAGAGCTTGATTACTTTAGTCTCACAGGAGCTTGTCCACAGTTAATGTTTTCTTTTTCCCTGATTTTTAAAGTGCAACAACTTCATTGCTCATAACGTACCAGTTTTCCCTGTACGTGCGTGTGTGTGTGTGTGTGTGTGTGTGTGTGTGTGTGTGTGTGTGTGTGTGCGTCACACACACACATATACGTACGTATATATGTACACATGTATGTCAGACTATAGAGCTTTCAGAAACTCGAACTTCATATGTTAGGGACAATATGTCTGACTTTCTGAAAACTTGAAGCATTTGTATGGGGATGGCAGTAGAGTGGTGGTCAGGGATCTTGCCCTTTTCCCCACTGTACTGGGATGCTGCAGTTGCTATGTATAATTTGCAGGGGGTGTGGGGAGTGCAGGGGGCTTGCTCCCTGTAGAAAAGTACAGTTTTGTACCTACCATAAATGTAGATGTCCGATAGACATGCAACTGCAGTCATAACATGTGGGTTGTCCTGCCTCAGGCAGCCCTCGGTCGGCCGGATTCCAAAGTCTGGGTCCGACGTCTGCTGATGTCGCATTTCTCTCAGACGTCAGAGCGGCTGGAGTACATAAGCATCAGCCGACGCCATTTTCTTCAGTGTTTCTTGCCCAGATGCCAGGTGCCCTCCAAGGAAGGCTGTAATCAAACTGGAAGACAAAAACAGGATTCCAAACAAATAAATGAGCAATAAAACAAATACACCATAACAGATATCCCCAGCTAAGAGTAACAAGGATAGGAGTGGACCCTAGGCATAGAGGGGTATGGAGGGAGGGAAAATCCGACTGCAGTTGCATGTCAATTGGACATCTACATTTATGGTAGGTACAAAACTGTACTATGTCCTTCAAGAATGCAACTGCAGTCATAACATGTGGGTAGAATACCATAGCTTAGCTGGGGGAGGAGGTATGCACTAGGAAAGAGATGGTGTGGCAATCAAACCCTGCAGGACTGCCGAAGCAAAGCCTGCTCTGGATCTGGAATATAGAGGGAGACTGTAGTGTTTGGAGAATGTATGCACGGAGCTCCATGTAGCAGCTTCTAGAATGTCCTTGGTAGGCACCCCTCTTATAAATGCTGTAGAGGTGGCTGTAGCTCTGGTGGAATGTGGTCTGACATTGGCTGGAACAGTCTTTCCATGAAAGGAATAACAGAATCTGATGCAATGTCCAATCCATTTAGAAATAGTCTGTTTTGAAATTGCTTTTCCCTGGACTGCAGGGCGTAAGCTACAAACGATGTTCAGACATCGTACTGGCATTGGTTCTGTCCAGGTAGAAGCGAAGTTGTCAGTGAATGTCCAAGGTATGCAAAGTCTTTCCCCTTATTCTCAGGACTGGGGAAGAAAGCAGGCAGATGAATGGCTTGATTTAGAGAAACCCTAGATACCACCTTTGGCATAAAAGTAGGGTTGGTCCTTAATGAAACCCTGTCTCTGTGGAAAATAATAAAGGGTGGTATTGCCATTAGGGCCTGTAGCTCGAAACCCTTCTTGCTGAGGTAATTGCCAACAGGAAAGCTGTCTTCCATGAGAGAAATTGCAAGTCAACTGAAGCTGCTGGCTCAAAGGAGGTAGAGTCAGTTTTCTAAGACAAAATTGAGGTCCCAGGCTGGCACTGGGGCCTTTCTTGGTGGCTTAATGTTCTTGATTCCCCTGAGGAATTGTCTTAGTAAGGGGTGAGAGAAAACAGGAGGATCAGTGTTGTATCTAGCTGAAATAGCAGATGCATGTATCTTTATGGAAGAATATGAGAGGCCGTTCTTTAACATATCTGCCAAATATTCCAAGATAAGTGGGATGTTCAGTAATGATGCATCATGTCCCTTGCTGGTATTCCAATTGCTGAATCTTTTCCACTTTGCTAAGTAAACCTTTCTGGTGGATGGTCTTCGAGCCTCTGTTAGTATCCGCTGAACTTCCTTGGAGAGAGATAAGCTGAAGTTATTTATGGGATCTCCCAGGCTGTTAGCTGCAGTGTCTGAAGGTTTGGATGCAGTGTTTCGAAATTGTGTTGAGTCAAAAGTAGAGGCCACTGAGGGAGGGCCCACCTCCTGGTGTGACATATGCTCCGTAGTAGTGGGTACCAGCGTTGTCTTGGCCAATCCGGAGCTATTATGATTCCCTTGGGCTTCTCTGCTTTGATCTTTAGTGATACTGAGGTCATCAGTGGCAGAGGCGGGAATGCATAGATTGCTAGGGAGTTCCAGTTGAATGAGAGGGCATCTATTTTCCAAGCTTTTGGATGGTATGTCCTTGTGCAAACTTTTGGTAGAAGATGGTTGAGGTGAGAGGCAAATAGGTCCACTTCTGGCTTGCCCCATGTCGAAGTAAGTTGTCTGAAGGCCTTCGGATGTAACCTCCACTCGTGTGGATCTGTGAAATTCCTGCTTAGGCTGTCCTCCAACACACTGTCTTTTCCTGGAACAAACTGGGATTGTAACTGGAGGTTTAGGCTCAGTGATTTCTCCCAAAGCTGCATTGCCAGTCTGCAAAGGGGGAAAGAGTGAGTGCCCCCCCTGCTTGTTTATGTACCACATCACAGTGGTGTTGTCTGTCCGTATCATTAAATGGCCTTGCTGGAGTTGGTGTTGAAAAGCCTCGATGGCATGCATTACTGCCAGCATTTCCTTTTGGTTTATATGCAGATGTGTTTCCTTTGGAGACCATTGTCCTTGTATACACCTGCCTTCCATGTGCGCCCCCCATCCAAGGTCTGAGGCGTCTGTAGTCATGGTCTGTGTTATCGGTGGTTTTTTGAATGACATACCTGTGTTTTCCTGGCTCACTGAGGCCCACCATAGGAATTCCTTTTGTAGGCATGGAGTCTCTAAGTTGTTGCTGTGTTGAGACCAAATGCTCTTTAGGTACCATTGAAGCTTTCTCATGTGTAGTTTTGCTAATGGAACCAGTAGAATGCAGGAAGCCATGTAACCCAGGGCCTGTAGGAATCTCCTTGCAGTCATCTGGGTGAGTTTTGCTAAACCTTTGAAGTAATGAGTTAACTTCTCTTGCTTGTCTTCTGTCGGGTAAGCCATCTGAGAGGCTGTGTCTAGCTTGGCTCCTAAGAAGATTATTTGCTGGGATGGCTGCAGTCTTGACTTTTGGAAGTTGACTGTGTATCCCAGAGCTCGAAGTAATCGTATGACATAATCCAGGTTTTTTGTCAACATCAATTTGTCGTCCGCTTGTATGAGGCAGTCGTCCAGGTACGGGTAAATTTGTAGACCCTGGAGCCTGCAGAGAGCAATTACTGAAGCCAGGCATTTTGTAAATACTCTGGGCGCAGTAGATAAGCCAAATGGCAATGCTGAGAATTGATAATGCTCTGGCCCTGCAAGAAATCTGAGGTATCTTCTGCAGCTGTGTCTGATAGGGACATGCAGGTATGCCTCCTTGAGGTCCAGAGTAATCAGCCACGACTCCTTAACCAGCATGGGAAGGAGTTGCTGTAGAGTCAGCATTTTGAACTTTGGTACTATGAGAAAGGTGTTTAATGCGGACAAGTCCAGTATTGGTCTCCATTGAGATTCTTTTCATAGAACAAGGAACAGTCTTGAGTAAAACCCCTGTTCTTGTTGTGGAACTCTTTCTATTGCTTTCATTCGAGTCAGCAGAGTGATTTGCTTGATAGCCTCTGCCCTTTGATTTTGTGGTAGGTTTGGCATGCCTTGTTTTCTTGGTAAGGTATGAAAATGAAACCTGTACCCTCGGTCTATAATGTCCAAAATCCATTTGTCCTTTGTCAGTCTGTGCCAGTTTTCTGCAAACAGAGATAATTTTCCACCCAAGGGAGCTTCTAGTTGTTCCCTGGTAGGCGGTAGTAGAGGAAAGTCACCGAGTTTGTGGTTGTTGGGCAGGTGAAACCCCTGCGTCACTTCTTTGGTTTCCTGGCTGCCATTGTCGTCCCCTGTAAGGGCCTCTGTATTGGCCTCTTCCTCGGCCATGTCTGTTCTTACCCCTTTGAAACTTTTCTGGATTAGGAAAGGACCAGTTTTTGAAGGCCAATTCCTAGTGAAGCTGGGGGGTTGAACCTGGAGGAAATCTTTCACAGTCTGAACTGATTTTGCTTTTTCTTCGATGGTCTTTAACACATCCTTAGCATTTGCACCAAAAAGCTTGTTCTTTTCCAAAGGTGCATCCAGAAGTTTTGCTTTTACATGATCTGGTAGAGGTTGATCTTTTAACCAAGCATGTCTACGAATCACTGCCCCTGTCATAGCTGCCCTACATGAAGCTTCCAGTGCATCATATCCACACTGCAGGAAGTGATTGCTTACTTGCTGAGTGTTATGTACAGCTTCCTGCAAAGTCTTCCTGTCTAAAGGATCAGGAGAAGCTAATGTTTTTTGTAAATCTTCTAAGAGATAATCCTGATATTGTAACATATGAAAAAGGCAATTTAAAGCTCTCATAGATAAGGTAGTGGATGTGTAAAACTTTTTGCCCCATCTCTCTAATGACCTTGCTTCCCTGTTGGAGGGCAAAGGATTTTTTGAGGTGGAGGCTGAAACTCCTTTAGGCCCCTGTGAAATAGTTTCCAAATCAGCAGTATGGGCCCTGAATAAATGGGAATGAGTTTCTGGGACCCTGTAATACCTGTCTGGCTTGGCTGGAGCAGGAAGAAGAGAATCAGGGGTAGCACTAGAGTCAGAATACAAATCATCCAGAACATCAAGTACAGGAGGAATAGCTAAGGGCCTGTGCTGAGGCTTCTTAAGGAAAGTCCTAAGGCGTTTCCTAGAATTAGAATATTCCTGACCCTGCCACTTGAAATGTTCCCTCATGGTGTGCAGAACTTCCCCAAAAGAAATATCCTCAGGAGGGGAGGCCGAAGGGATGGAATCTTCTGCATCTGAGTCCTCATAGGTCTGGAAGAGCTCTTCCTGGCTATCAGAGTGGACAGAGCCCTCAGAGTCTTCATCTGAAGGAGTAGGGTCAGAGGGTTCAACCCGGGCCTTTATCAGGAGGAGGCTGGGATGCTCTCTCAGGATGGGCCTGTGAACCTCTAATCATGGAAATTAAATCAGCAGCCATGGACATAATTTGTGTCTCCGGAGTCGGCTGAGGTAAGGATTTAGAAGTAATATGCTTTGTTTTGCTGGCTGCCTTAGCCCTAGTGTAGGCCTTAATAGACATGGCCATAGGAGGCCTGGCAGCTCCACGTGCAGGAGTGACCTTGTCTACAGCAATGGTCTCTGGCATTTCCTCGGTTTCGGTATCCGGAGGAAAGTCTATAACTGGCGGAGTAATGTCAGGAATCGGGAGTCGTCGGTAATGCGGTGTCTTTGGTTCGGAGCAGTGGAGAGACCGTCTCAGAGGGAACCGGAGCACTCGCGCTAGGTTTTGGCGTGGAGTCGGTGGTAGACGCGGGCCGAGGATGTCGGTCCCGGTCTTTTCGCTTTTTGGGAGTTTGCGATGTCGGAACATCCGATGGCATGGTATAGGCAAAATTATCGCCGAAAAAATCTTCAGCGAACTCCGCCCGGTGCCTGAGAGTGCGCTTGTTGAAGCGAGCACAGGCTACACAGGCCGAGACGTCGTGGTCTGGGCCCAGGCAAGGGAGGCAGTAAGAGTGGAAATCCTTATGAGGTATTTGTTTATCACAAAAAAGACAATTGTTAACTTTTTCAGTAATTTCTGACATCGGCTGAGGCAAGAAAAGGTCCCCAATGGGGTACTTAGCTTTTTTGATGACTTCGGCATCGTAGAATACAGGAGCTGACCGACCGGCACTTGCGAACTGCTTCTGCTTCGGGCACCGCGCGGCAAGAAAGACTGAAGAAAATGGCGTCGGCTGATGCTTATGCACTCCAGCCGCTCTGACGTCGGAGAGAAATGCGACCTCAGCCGACGTCGGACCCAGACTTTGGAATCCGGCCGACCGAGGGCTGCCTGAGGCAGGACAACCCACATGTTATGACTGCAGTTGCATTCTTGAAGGACATCAAGACTTCTGTTGTTTGCTTCACTCATGTTTTTATAAAGTCAAACGTATGGTCCCAGTCTATGAAATTAGAGTTTCCAAAACACTCTGATATAAATCTACACATACATACGTACGCGAGTGCACACAAACGCACATGGACAGTATAACGGGGTTTGCTTTTGTTGATCCCTTTTTACCAGAGGTCCAGGCCATAAGGAAAAAAAATGTATAAATACGTGTGCATACACACATCTTCTGCCGTTTCTCTATTTCTATGACAACAGTAAATTATTAAAAAAAAAAAACAACTTGTGCAGGACCAAGGGAATGAAGGCATGAAGACAGGCCTACAACAATGATGACACTTTTCAGACCTCTGCAAGTGCAACACACAATACAAGTTATAAAGTGATTTACTCCTCCAGGAATAGATGAATTATCAAAAGCAACTCTTGCTTTACAGCTGACTGAGCATACACTTTTTTACTGCGTTAAGACAATGTAGGAATGATGTCCAAGCTAGAAGACTCTCAAACATTCTAGGCCACAGGACCTCAGACTTCATCACATGGAGGCTGGGTGCCATGTTAACATCAGGGAAGTACTTTGGGCCTTCTACATACCAAAAAAATATATGTCATACCGTAACTCTCATATGCACATGCATTTATTTAAAATAACCAAAGGATGGTTTACTACAGTTTTGCTTTCACAGTCATCTGCAGTTAAATATGAGGGTCATGCTGCTCAACGCTAGAAGTCGAAAATCTCAAAATGCACTCACTCGAAGCACTCCTTAAAATGGAGAACATCAACATTTGTGCTGTAACAGAGACTTGGCAGCAGAAAGCACCCCTGCACTACCAGGCTATAACTCATTCTACACCATTCGGCCCCAGAACTTGGACTGTTGCTCCAAAGGTGGTGGTGTTTCCATATTCATAAAGGATGCGTACACCTCCAGACTGGTAGCCCAACATAACGCATCAGAGATACTTCAGGTGCACCTAACACTGGGTAAGACAGATTCAGGTTGTAGCCTGCTATAGGTCCCCAACCATGTCCCAAGACTCGCACTCCATGTTCCTAAGCACCTTGGAAAATATTCGGGTCCAACCTAACACACTCATACCTGGCGACTTCAACTACCCCTACATTAACTGGCAAAGCTACTCATGTAACAATACACTTGCCCAACATTTCCTGGAATTCATTAATTCCAATGCCCTGGACCAGCTCTTTCGTACCAACGTTTCCTGGAATTCATAAATTCCAATGCCCTGGACCAGCTCTTTCGTACCCCCACTAGAGGTAGCAACATACTTGACCTTGTCATTACTAACATGGGCAACCATTGCTCTACACCAATAGTAAACTCCTCCCTGGTTAGATCTGACCACAAACTAATCACCTTGGAAATCCCCCCCCCACAAAGGTAACCACCATGACAAACTTCTCCAAAGCTAACTTTGAGCTCCTAAAAACAGATGTGGCTAACTTCACGGCACCCATGCAAATGGATAATAGTTGCGCATGACCGCCAAATCATACATCAATGCACTGTATAAACATGTACACAAATGCATGGATCTCGCCATAGTAAATAGAACCAAGACACTCTCCTCAAAAAAAAAAGGAAGCCCATCTGGTGGCCCCCTGAATAAACAAACTCTACAACACAAGGAGGAAACTGATGCGGAATACGGTCAAGTCCCAAGACTGGAAAAACTTCCTCATCAGCCTCAACAAAATGTTGAGATCCCTCATCAAATCCTCTAAAGCTAGCTATGAAAATAGAACTGCAGCAGATGGTAAAGACAACCACAAGGCCTTCTATAGTTATGTAAAGAATCTCCATGGCAATACCCAGATTTGCTCTGAGCTACTGCACAATGGTACCTCCTATACTGAGCCAAGAGATACTACCAATGTACTGGCTGACAGATTCAGTGCTAAATTTATCCCTCTCTCCCCCAAAGGACCAATCACAATGTCAATAACGGCCAGGCACCCAGTATTACTGCTGCACAGATTAAAAAGTACAGTTGTGTACACTTACCATAAACGTAGATATTAAAGTGTATTCACTGTTGCAGTCATCACACTTGTGTTATCCTGCCAGGGGTAGCCCTCAGTCGGCCCGAATATCAGAGGCTTAGTATTTCTGCGTCGGTTGCTGTCGCTCCAGGACTTGACATCAGGTCATCACTGGTATAAAATCAGGCAACCGACACCATTACATCAGTTTTTCCTGCCTCAACTGTCAGGAGCTCCCAAATGGGGAGCTAGGTTATGGTTGAGGAACACCACCAGTAGAAAGTAAACACCAAAAATTCACTTCAAGGGGAGACGGAGAGAGAAAGAAACAGACAAGGGGGATGGAGGGTGGGAAACCAGGACTGCAAGAGTGAATACACTAACATCTACATTTATAGTAAGTGTACACAACTGTACTATGTTCTTCATGTTTCACTGTTGCAGTCATCACACTTGGGTTGATTCCCAAAGCTGAAGAAAGGGTGGAGGCAGTCAAGACGACTGGGGGCTGGCTACGATGTCCTGCAAGACTGCAGTGGCAAAGCCTGCCCAGGATTTGGGGAAGAAAGGCAGGTGGTAATGCTTGGTGAAGGTATGAACAGAAGTCCATGTTGCAGCCTCCAGGATGCCCCTAGTGGGGACCCCTCTGAGAAGAGCTGTAGAAGTGGTGGTTTCCCTGGTGGAATGCGTCCTGACCCCCTTTAGGGGCAGTTTCCCACAGCAGAAATGGATGCAGTGTGCTATCCATTTGGAGATTGTTTGGATATGGCCTTGCCCTCTGCCCCTGTTGCGAAGCAGACTAGCAATTGGTCAGTTTTTCTAAAAGATTTAGTCCTATCCAGATAGAATCTGATCTGTCTTTACACCTCTAGAGTGCAGAATCCTTTCCCCCTTGTTTTGTGGGTTAGGAAAAAAGGTGGGCAAATGAATGGATTGGTTGAAAGCCACACTGGACACCACTTTAGGCATGAAGGATGGGCTAGTCCTGAGGGAGACCCTGTCAGCATGGAAAATGATTAAGGGCTCTACAGTCATGAGTGCTTGTAGCTCAAACTCTTCTAGCTGAAGTGATGGCCAGAAGTAACACTGTTTTTCAAGAGAGGAGTTTTAACTCTGCTGAAGCTGCAGGCTCAAAAGGGGGTAGGGTGAGCTTTTCCAACACAAAGATAAGGTCCCAAGCTGGGGTAGAAGCTCTTCTGGGTGGCTTAAGTTGCTAGCCCCTCTTAGGAAATGTTTGATGAGAAGGTGTGAGAGGTGAGATGGCTCTGTGCTGTAATTAGCAGAGCTACAGGAGGCATGAATTTTAATAGAAGAGAAGAGAAGGATAGACCAGGATGAGAGGTAGGGAGAGCTGTGCTGTTTTGGCTCCCTTACCCTGGGATCCAGGTGCAAAACCTTTTCCACTTGTCAGCACAGGATTTCCTAGTGCTGGGGGATCTGGTCTCACGCAGAACATCCAGGACTTGTTTAGGCTGGCAGCTGGAGGGGAGGTCAGGGAATAAGCTAGGCTGCCGGGTTCAGGGTCTGCAATTGTGGATGCATGAATTCTCCATTCTTCTGGGTCAAGAGTGTTGGGATCTGAGGTAGGTGCCATGGTGGCAGGGGTGACTGGTTGCGCAGCAGTGGGTACCAGTGCTGGTGTGGCCAGTCTGGGACAATCAATATTGCCCTTGGTTTTTCCTCCCTTATTATGAGCAGTACCCTTGAAATGAGTGGTAGAGGGGGAAATGCACAGATCGAAAGGTTTATCCATTGGAAGGATAGAGCATCCACTTTCCAGGCCTTGCTGTGAGTTTCCCTGGTGCAGAATTTGTTGACCTGATGATTGGAGTGGGTGGCAAAGAGGTCCACCTTCGGGGTGCCCCATTTCTGGGTTACTAGGTTGAAGGTTCTGTGGTCTAGCTGCCACTCATGTGGGTCTAGCAGGTTTATGCTCAAGTTGTCTGCCAGAGAGTTTAGGGAGCCTGGCAGGAACTGTGCTAGCAGGTGTATTTGCATGGCTGAGGCCATGTGCCAAAGGGTCATGCCGAGCCTGCGGACAGGATAACTGAGTCCCTTAAGGACACCATTAATTTGAGATGCGGCCAATATTTTCAGAAAGGCCACATATTCCAACAGGTTTTTGCACTAAGAGAGCAACCACCCCTTCCATCAGAAGAAGGCGGTGCTTAACGGTCAGTTGGTGAGAGCGGCCAGAATGGTCACTCTTGAAAATTTTTTTTTTTTACTTGAGTGTGAACATTTGAAAAATATGTTTTTGGCTAGGTCCTGTCCCATCGAACCATTATTGATGAAGTAGTAACTAAAAAAGAGTGGCTGGTTGGTTTAAACCCCTTAAGGAAGACAAAAGCAGTGTTTGGCTTATTCTTTCCTTCTTAAGGGAGAACATGTACACACTGATATCAACATTGCAGATGTTTCCAATTAGGCACATACTATACCTTCTGATAGGGACAATCATGTACTGAAATTTAGTACCCCCTAGTCGTTAGATGCTTGAGTTTTAAGAAATATTCTAGCTAAAAATTGGGTACTATTTATGGGGGATTCTTTATTTAGACAAAACATTGGTACCGAACCAGGCATGTTATTTAGACGTGGCTGGAACATTAAAAACTTATTAAAAAACAGGAGTGAAATACATACCGGTAGGTCCGGTATGTATAAATGTGGATGATGTAGATTTTGTCACCTTATAAAGGTTTCCAATAGATTTTTCATCGCAAATAGAGTTTACTATTTAAATGGTAGATTTAACTGTGAGAGCTCAGGGGTTGTTTACATTGCTCTGTGCTAGTTTTGTACTGGTTTCTATATTGGTAAGACAAAGGCATTTCAAAGAAAAAAATTATGAGCACCAGTACAGTATGAGCAAAGGTAATTTTACTAATGCTCTAGCTGGACATGCCATGGAAAATGAGGGACACATTTGTAATTTGGTCATTGAGCAAGTGATGAAAGACAAAAGGGGTGGCCCATGGCAGTTATATTGGCAACTCAGACTTAATGCTTGTGTTTACACCCTGGACTTAATGAGCAGTGTTCTTTAAAATGTATTTTGAAATTAAAAGCACTTGAGAGACATTTTTATTCTGAATCAATAATGCATTATATATTTGAGTTGGGAGGTAGTTTAAGTAATCTATATTATATTACGCAAGTTTGATTTTATCATTTTTTATATAAAAATGCAGTAATGTCTTTTTAATGTTTAACTGAATAATTAGCATGCAATGTCATTTTAGTCATTATAAAAGGAATGAATTATCTGCACTTGTTGTCTGTAGAAGCTGAATTACTTTTTTCAACGAAAGCGCTAACAAACTGCTTCTTGGAGATTACCACTGCCTTGGTTATTTTTATGTATAGATTACACCCCATGAAACCGTGGCAAACCAACTTACAGGTAATCAATGACAAAGATAAATTATAATCCTAGGGATAAAATTTCAAAGGGGGATATTCCAGAGTGACTCCATCACTGCTGCTCTTTTGTCTTGCCTTTAACCCATTAAGCTGTCCACTTAACACAATTTGGCTCAAAGACAACAAAGTGTAAAGACTTTGCATCTTCTTGTAGATGATTTAAACTGTATAACTCATCAGATGAGGAAGTGAAAGCACACATGGAAGTGGTCAAAACTTTCCGAGATAGAAGAATGTCGTTTGGTCTTGATAAATGTGCAAAAGCAACCTTTAAAGCATGAAAGCTGCAGCACCAACAAAACATCAATCTGGGACATGTATGTGATATAAAGAAACTTAATCAGGAGGGAGTGTATAGACATTTGGGGATAAAGGATCAACAATAAAAACAAGAACAAATGCTACCAAAACTCACTAAAGAATATTTTAGAAGACAAAAATGAATACTGAAAACAGCCCTGGCATCTAGGAACAAAGTCCAAGCTCTAAAACAATTTGCTCTTTCTGTTCTTACAATTTTGGGGTGAATAACTGCCCCAAAAAGGTATCAGATCTGTTGGACAGGAAAAGAAAAATGCTTCACACTTATCAAATTACATCCAAAAATCAGTGTCTACCAAGAATGTATATAAAGAAGTTATGCACTCACCATGACATAACACCTGTGTGGTCCATTTTTATCAGTCCTCAACAAGTGGGTTCAGATCTGACCCTCGGGTCCAACTTGGCCGCTTTTTATAGCTCATGGATACTGGAAACTCTCAAGCTCCTCTCTTATCCATAGTGCTCTAGTCCCCTACCACACCTCATATCTTGTTTGCTGATCTTTTATCTTCATAAAAACTTAAAACAATTGTAATGAGAAACCAACACCTGGAGCTCAAAGGAAGGAGCATTGGTTCCCTCATCTTCTCATTCTTCCAAAAGTCACAAATAAAATGGTAGGGTGTTGGCAAGAGGGGAGTTGAAGAATGAAAATGGACAACACAGATGGAACATTATGGAGAGTACATAACTTCTTTATCGGATGTTGTCCATTTTCATTCATAGGTGTTTATTAGGCTAATGACCACAAGGGCCTTTTTAAAGCTAGTCATGCATCCCAAATATTTTGACAAGTTCTAATACCCTTGATAAGTGTCAGCAGGGGCTTGGGAGATGATACACTTACAATCAGGGGCCTGGGACATGAACCATTTACAAGTCATCTGTGTCCATTAGAGACATGGGTTCCAAAATCAAAGATGAATTGCCTGTTCCCCATCCAGCTGTACAAGTTGCACTAAAATTGGGTTAGGGAGGAATTCTCTGGGATACATACCTTGTCTCTCCATCAAGTCCTCTTTATCATAGGAATGGTTTAAGTCTTTAGAACAGCTAACTCTGATGCGGTTTGTTTTGTGGATATGCAGGAGGTCCATCAAGAGAGGGGTTTGACAAAGCCCTGTATGCCAGGCATAGATCTCCCCTCAAAAGCCTGTAGGAGACAGAATACAGAGATAGGGCCTTGAGGTGGTCTGCATAGGACATTTTACTTATGCTCTGTATTCTTTTAGTGTGGAACCTCTGTAGATGTTCCAATTGTTGGATATGCCTGGTTAGCTACATACCAAAAGGAGCACTGCACTCAATGACAGGTCTGACGAATGCCAAATACAATGAACAATAACACTATCTAATAATAGCACTGGAAACCGCCCTTGTAGAATGAGCCTTAACCTTATTGTGTATTTCAATACCCGCGTCACTGGAAACCGCCCTTGTAGAATGAGCCTTGACCTTATTGTGCATTTCAATACCCGCTTCACTGTAGATAAAAAGAAGATACAATCAGGGAGCCATTTCAATAAGGTCGTTCTGGAGACAGGTGCACCTGCTCTTGAATCTGAGGAGGAGACAAACAGCTGACCAACCCTTCTGAGATCTTTTGTTCTACCCAAATAAAAACAAAATTGTCTATGCACATCAAGTTTGTGAAGCATATACTCCAATTGGTTTGAATGGTTGGGAAAGAAAACAGGCAACTCAATCATCTGATTCAGAGTGAATTCCGAACATACTTTGGGTAGAAATGATGGATTCATCCTGAGGGGAACCCTATCTTTATGAAATATCCGATAAGATGGCTTAATGGAAAGGGCTTGCAATTTCGAAATTCTGCGTGCTGATGTAATGGCCACCAAGAAAATGATCTTCCAAGACAGATACTTCAGCTCACAAAAAGAGGCAGGTTCAAAGGGCGGAAGAATAATTTTGGACAGGATTAGATTTAAGTTCCAGGGAGTAGTAGGAGATCTGATCGGTGGTTTTAAGTGCATTGTACCCTTCAAAAAGGCCTTAGCTGGCTTGAGACGTACCATTTTCGAATGCACCTAAATAAAAATTAGAAATAGCAGAGAGTTGGACTCGAATGGTCACTGCTGCAGCTCTTTCATTGAACAGTTTCATTAGGAATTCCAGTATATCAAATATAGTTGCCTGGAAAGGGTCAATGCTATTCTGCTGTGCCCAGATAGAAAAACTTTTCCACTTACTGAGGTAACATTTCCTAGTAGAATATTTGTGAGACGACAATAGGATATGGCGTCCTTCTGATAAATTCTGGAACCTGGCTGTTCTGGGAATTGGAGCAGCCAAGATGTCAGTTTGATAGACTGAAGAGAGGGACGAAGAGCTCCTGATGAGTGGCTCAACAGGTCCAGCACTGGGTCCAGGATACAAGGTGCCTCTAGTAGATGAGGCTTCAGAAAGGGGAACCAAATTTGACAAAGCCAATATGGGGCAATCAAGATAAGTGTCCTGCCCAGAAAAAGTACAGTTGTGTACACTTACCATAAATGTAGATATTTGAGTGTATTCACTGTTGCAGTCATCACATTTGGGTTATCTGCTTGCAGTAGCCCTCAAGTCGGCCTGATTATCAAAGTCTTGGGTCCTACATCGGTTGCCGTCTCATCTTCCATGACGTCAGGTAGTCAGGGTTATAAACCATGCAGCAGACGCCATTACATCAGTTTTTCTTGCAGTCAGGGGACTGGAGGTAGGGTAAGCAGGACTGCAACAGTGAATACACTCTTAACATCTACATTCATAGTAAGTGTACACAACTGTACTATGTTCTTCGTGTTTCACTGTTGCAGTCATCACATTTGGGTACATTCCCAAAGCTAAGGATGGGTGGAGGAATTTAAATAGAATTAGCACCAGCTATGAAGCCCTGCAAGACTGCAATGGCAAAGCCAGCTCTGGATTTAGGGAAAATTGGCAAATGGTAATGCTTAGTGAAAGTATGTACAGAACTCCAGGTAGCAACTTCCAGGATGTCCCTAGTAGGGACACCTCGGAGGAAGGCTGTAGAGGTAGATGCAGCCCTGGGTGAATGTGGTCTAATCCCATGTGGCCCTGTGGGATAGGTTTTCCATGGTGCTTATAGCAGAAATGAATGCAATGGCCTATCCATTTAGAAATGGTTTGCGTTGAAATAGTCTTCCCCTCTGCTCCTGCAGCAAATGCCACCAGCAGTTGTTCAGATTTCTTTTGAGGTTTAGTCCTGTCCAAATAAAATCTAAGTAGTCTGTGCACATCTAAGGAGTGCAGTATCCGTTCCCCTTTGTTCTGTGGATTAGAAAAAAAGGTTGGCAAATTAATGGAGTAATTAAGAGCCACACTGGATACTACCTTGGGCATGAAGGATTGGTCCTGAGGGACACCCTGTCCACATGAAAGATAATGAAAGGCTCCACTGCCATAAGGGCCTGTAATTCAGATACCCTTCTTGCTGAAGAAATTGCTAAAAGGAAGGCTGTTTTCCAAGAAAGGAATTTTAACTCTGCACTTGCAGCTGGCTCAAAAGGAGGAAGAGAGTTTTTCCACTACAAAGTTAAGGTCCCAGGCTGGAGTTGGGGCTTTCCTTGGTGGTCTTAAGTTTTTGGCCCCTCTGAGGAACTGCTTGAGCAGTGGATGAGAGAAAAGAGGGATGGTTCTGTGTTATGAGCTGAAATGGCTAAGGCATGAATTTTGATGGAGGAAAAAGAAAGGCCCTTGTGAAGCATCAGTTAAATATTGAAGAATCTGAGGTAAATTTGGCGCAGCTGTGCCCATCCCTCGAGTTTGGTTCCAGGCACAGAATCTTTTCCATTTTTCAGCACAAGATTTTCTAGTACTAGTCCTCCTCCTTGCCTCCAAAATGGCATCCAAAACTTCTTTACTGAGGGATTGTAACAGACAGATTAGGTAATTAGCCAGGCTGCCAGATTCAGAGTTTGAAGCAGAGGGTGTAGAATCTGGTTCTTCTGCTGCGACAGCAGGCTAGGAATCTGAGGCAGGTGCCATGGAATCCTCAGTGACACACTGCACAAGAGGGGATACACCAGTGTTGGCGTGGCCAGTCTGGTGCAATCAGCATCATCCTTGGTTTGTCCTGTTCGATATTTAGTAGTACTTTGGAGAGGACAGCCAAAGGAGGAGAGGCAGAAACCGATAGGTTTCTCCAGCTGAAGGAGAGAGCATCCGCTTTCCAACCATGTTTGTGGGGAGTCCTTGTGCAGAATTTGTCCAATTGCTAGTTCTGGGGGGAGGCAAACTGACTGGTCTATATATGGGCTCCCCAATTTGTTCATCAACATGTTGAAAGTCTTTGGTTCCAGTTTCCACTCGTGTGGGTCCATGAGATTTCTGCTTAGTTCGTCTGCCAATGTATTTAGTTTCCCTGGCAGGAATTGAGCCTGTAGATGCACTTGGTAGCTCAAGGCTGTTCCACAGAGCCATGGCTAGTCTGCAGAGGGGGTAAGAATGGGTACCCCCTGCTTGTTTATGTACCACATAACAGTGGTACTGTCAGTCTTTACCATTAATTGTCCTGGAACAATGTGGTCCCTGAAGGCTGTCAGAGCATTCTGTACAGCTAACATTTATTTTTGATTGATATGCAGGTGCATTTGACTTGGGTTACATTCGCCCTGAATGCACTTCCCTGCCAGGTGAGCTCCCCATGCATAGTCTGATGAGTATGTTGGGGTTTGGGCAGCAGGGGGTAGAGTGAATGGTAATCCCTTGTTCTGGTGGCAGGCTCTGCCCACCACAGGAACTAACTGTAGGCAAGGGATGATAGGAATCATTGCTTCTAGATCCTGAGAATGTTGACACCATAGGCTTTTTAGATACCATTGCAGTTTCCTCATATGCAGTTCTGCATATGGAATTAGTAGAATGCAGGAGGCCATGAACCCCAAGACCTGCAGTATTTGCCTTGCAGACAGCTGGATTTTTGTGGCCATTAGTTTCAAGTAAGTTGTCAAATGACGTGAGGAAAGCCATCTGGGAAGTTGTGTTCAAGCTTGCTCCCAGGAATGTAATTTGCTGACAGGGTACCAGATGTGATTTCTTTTCGTTTATGGTTGGTTTACCCCAGACAAGTTAGCACTTTTTATACAAATGCCAGACGGTTCAAAAGTATGTCCTGGCTTTCTGCCTGAATTAGACAATCGTCCAGGTATGAGTATATTTGAATATTTCTTTGCCTGCAAAATGCAATGACTGAAGCTAGGCACTTTGTGAATACCCTGGGCGCAGTAGATAAGCCAAAGGGCAGTGCAGAGAACCGATAGTGCATGTAGCCTTCTTTGAAGCGTAGTTATCTTCTGCAAGATTCCCTGATTGGGATGTGCAGGTAGGCTTCCTTTACATCCAGTGTTGCCAACCAGGCATCCTTGCCTAGCATGGGAAGCAACTGGTGAAGAGTTAGCATCTTGAATTTTGGAATCACCAAAAGGTATTTAGGATAGAAAGGTCCAGGATAGGACGCCATGAGTCGTCTTTTCTCGGTACCAGGAAAGGTCTGGAGTAGAAACCTCGTACCTTTTCCTCTTCTGGTACAGTTTGAATAGCCTTTAATCTTGAGAGAGAGCACTTGCTTTTGAGCCTCTGCCCACGGATCTGGGGTAGATCTGGCCAACCATTTGGGGTTGGTAACGTGCGGAAGTGAAATCTGTATCCTTGGGGAAACTATATTTAAAACCCATTTGTCCTGGGTAATGAGTTCCCAGTTTTTTGCTTGCAGAGCAATCTTTCCCCCGAAAAGAGCAGTCAGTTGAGAAGTGCTTGGAAGTTTTAAAGTTAAGTCATTGAGACAGCTTACCATAGGGGGGAGTCTTAACTGCTCCCTGATTTGGAAGTGGGAGACCCCCACTGCTTAGTCCTGTGTGTACCCTGGGACTGAAGCCTGGGTGCTTTGCTGGCTCTGGGTTTGAACTGAGAAGGCCTGGAAGAGGCAGGAAAAGACAGATTTTTAGAGGGCCAATGCCTACTAAATCTTGGAGGCTGTACTTGTAAGAAATCTTTAACTGTTTGCATAGATTTAGCTTTTTCCTCCATCTTTTTAAAAACGTCTTCTGCTTTGTTGCCAAACAGAATGTCCTGATTTAAGGGAGCATCCAGCAATTTAGTTTTAACATGATCTGGCAAAGATTGCTCCTTAAGCCAAGCATGCCTTCTAATTACATACCTGGTGACAGTAGCCCTGCAGGATGCCTCTAGTGAATCAAAACCACATTGCAAAGTATTTTTCCAACCTATTCTGCAGAGCGCATTAAATCCTGTAAATCCTTATTTTCAGCACAATCAGGAATCATTTTCTGTTTAAGCAATCCAATAATATGCTGCTAACTTTAACATATGAATCTGGCAATTTAAGGCAATGATGGCCAAAGGCTGCAGAGGTGTATACCTTCTTATCCCATCTATCCAGGTCCCTGGAGTCTCTATCAGAGGGGGTAGGATTTTTGGCAGTAGTAGCCTTAATGCCCTTGGGTCCCTGTGAAATGATCTCAGGATCCGCAGTAGGATTTTTAAAAAAAGAACTTGAGAGTCAGGAACCCTGTAATATCTATCAGGTTTACTGGGAGCAGGAGATAAAGAGTCAGGGGCCAAGCTAGATTCCGAAAAGCCATCAAGGTCTAGCACAGGAGGGATAGCTAAAGGCCTGTGTTGGGGCAGGAGTAAAACATCCCTTAGCCTCTTTTTAGAGTCAGAGTAATCCTGGCTTTCCCAGCGAAAATGCTCCCTAAGAGTATGCAAGGTTTCACCAAAAGAAAAATCCTCTGGGGGAGAAAGAAAAAAAAGAGTCCTCTGCATCAGAATCCTCATAGGTAGATAAGGCTAAATCCTGGTCATCAGAGGAAAAGTACAGTTTTGTACCTACCATAAATGTAGATGTCCGAACAGGATTGCATCTGCAGTCCTTACAAATGGGTTGTCCTGTCGTCAGGCAGCCCTTCGGTCGGCCGGATTCCAAAGTCTGGGTCTGGCCTCGGCTGGTGTCGCACTTCACCCGACATCATAGCTGCAGTTCTTCGGGTATAAAGGCATCAGCCGACGCCATCTTCCTCAGTGTTTCTTGCCCCAGATGCCAGTTGCCCTCTTGGATAGCTAAATTTAGGATAAATGCCAATGTTTCCAAATAGTAGAAGGCAAACACAAAAATTAATCATGTATGTACATATATACAAACAAATACACCATAAGAGATCCCCCCAGCTAGCTAATAGGTGGGCAAATACCCTAGGAATACCACAGAGGGGAAGGAGGGTGGGTAATCCTGACTGCAGATGCAATCCTGTTCGGACATCTACATTTATGGTAGGTACAAAACTGTACTATGTCCTTCAAGGATGCATCTGCAGTCCTTACAAATGGGTAGAATACCATAGCCAAACTAGGGGAGGAGGAAGAAGAAATTATGGTGTAGTTAGGATCCCTTGCAAAACAGCAGTGGCAAACCCTGCTCGGGATCTAGAGTATAAAGGTAAGTTATAATGCTTGGCAAATGTATGCACGGAGGTCCAAGTAGCAGCCTCTATAATGTCCTAGGTAGCCACTCCTCGTAAGAAAGCTGTGGTAGCGGCTGTAGCCCTTGTAGAATGAGGCCTTATGTTCTGTGGAATTTGCTTTCCATGGTAGGAGTAACAGAATCGAATGCAATTTCCTATCCACTTGGAGATTGTCTGTTTGGAAATTGCTTTTCCTTCCCTTCCTGTTGCATATGCTACCAGAAGCTGGTCAGTTTTTCTATTGCCCTTGGTTCTGTCCAGGTAGTAGCGTAACTGTCTATGTACATCCAAAGTATGCAGCAGTCTTTCCCCCCTGTTCTGTGGATTGGGGAAGAAGGTAGGTAGGTGGATTGCCTGGTTTAAAGACACTCTGGATACCACCTTAGACATAAATGTAGGATTAGTTCTCATGGACACTATCTTGATGGAAGATTAGGAAGGGTTGTACTGCCATTAAAGCCTGTAGCTCAGAAACCCTTCTTGCTGAGGTAACTGCCAGCATGAAAGCAGTTTTCCAGGATAGGTGTTGAAGATCTGCTGTTGCTGCTGGTTCGAAAGGGGGGAGTGTCAATTTTTCTAGCACAAAGTTCAAGTCCCATGCTGGTAATGGTGGTTTCCTAGGAGGTTTTACATTCTTAATTCCTCTCAGAAACTGCCTGAGTAGAGGATGAAAAGACAGGGGATCAAGCTGTATTCTGCAGAAATAGCTGATGCATGTATCTTGATGGAGGAATAGGACAGGCCTGTATGGAAAAGCTCTGCCAAATACTCCAGGATGTTGGCAATGTCTACCTTTGACACATCTTTGCCCCTCTCGGTACTCCAAATGAGAAACCTTTTCCATTTTCCTGCATAGTTCCTTCTTGTTGAGGGTCTGCGGGCCTCAAGGATAATGTCTTTAACCCTTTGGGATAAATCTGGGTTAGTTGCTCTTATGAAATGTTCCAGGCAGTCAGTTGCAGAGTTTTCAGGTTTGGATGCAGGATGTTGTAGTCGTTCTGAGTTAACATCAAAGGAATCAGGGGTAGTGACCACATTTGTCCCCGAGACATGCTCCTCAGTAATGGGTACCAATGCTGTCTTGGCCAGTCTGGAGCTATCAGAATGATCCTGGGACGTTCCTCTTTGATTTTCAATAGCACCTTGTGCATCAAAGGAAGAGGTAGGAATGCATATGCTGTCAGGCCTTTCCAACTGAAGGATAGAGAGTCCACCTTCCAAGCAAGTGGGTGGTACGTCCTTGTGCAGAATTTCTTGAGCTGGTGATTGAGTGGGGATGCGAATAGGTCTATTTGTGGCAGTCCCCATTTTTTTGTGATGACCTTGAAGATGTCCGGGTGTAGCATCCATTCGTGAGCATCCGAGGTAGCTCTGCTTAATATGTCTGCTAGGATGTTTTCTTTTCCCGGTACAAAAATTGCTTGTAACTGAATGTTGTAACTCAGAGCCATATTCCATAGGTCCAGTGCCATCCGGCATAGAGGGTATGAATGAGTGCCTCCCTGTTTGTTGATGTACCACATGACTGTGGTGTTGTCTGTCCTTATCAACTGGCCTTCTTGGAGGAATGGTCTGAAATTCTGGATTGCTAGTTTTACTGCCAGCATTTCTTTTTGGTTTATGTGCAGGTGTAGCTGATCTGGAGTCCATAAGCCTTGTATGCACTTGTCCAGCATGTGGGCCCCCCAACCGAGGTCTGAGGCGTCCGTTGTGATGGTTTGGCTTGGTTGAATGCTGTGGAAGGGCAAACCTGGGTTTGACTGGCATGCCTGAGCCCACCATAGGAACTCTTGTTTCAGGCATGGAATTAGTGGTATTTCGGTTTCTAGGCTGTGCCTGTGTTGAGACCATAAATTCTTTAGGTACCACTGTAGCTTTCTCATATGCAGTCTGGCATGGGGGACCAGGATTATGCAGGATGCCATGAAGCCCAAGGCTTGCAGTACTTTCCTTGCTGTTAGTTTGTTCTGCTTTGTTAATGCCAAGAAGTAGAGAGGAAGTTGTTCTTGTTTTTCTGCAGTTAGGAATGCCTTTTAGTTATGTACTCACCATAACTTCAGATGTTTGGGATCCATCTCGCCTACATTCTGACTGATGGGTTCAGAGCCGATCCCTCGGCTCCGACTCGGCACGCTTATGCCAAAGAGCGAAGTCTCTTATTGGCTGAGCTTACTATATCCCAGGATGCACCACTACCAGTCCCCCAGATCTAGTTTGTCCGCATACATGCACACACGCATGCACTGCTTATATAACATCGACAGATGATACAAGATAAAAACAGTAGAACTCAAACCGTTCAATCTCTTCTGATCTCCAAGGCAGGGGAAGGAGGGTGGGTATTAGAATGTAGGAGATGGATCCCAAACATCTGAAGTTATGGTGAGTACATAACTAAAAGATGTTATGTGATCCTATCTCGCCTACATTCTGACTGATGGGACAGCGTCCTAGCACCTAAATCCTGGGTGGCTCACTGGAAAACACTCCTGAGTACCGTGGAACCAAATGATGCTCGCCCTTTAGATGCCACATCCAATTTATAGTGGGAAATGAAAGTGTGCGGGTTGGACCAAGTAGCCGCAGCACAAATCTCAGAAATAGCGAGCTTGGAATGAAATGCAATAGAGGTAGCCATAGCTCTAGTAGAGTGAGCTTTGACCGATGTTGTAAGTTGCTTATTTGAAGAGGAATAAGCCTGAGTTATGCAATCTCTAATCCATTTGGCAATAGTAGCTTTAGTGATGGTTTTACCCAGTTTATTATCTGAAAAGGACACAAACAATTGATCTGTTTTTCGAATTTGTTGAGTCCTGTCTAGATAGAAGCGCAATTGCCTGTGAACATTCAACGTATGCAAGGTGTATTCCGCTTTGTTTGAAAATTTTGGAAAGAAAACTGGTAGCTCTAGAGATTGTTGGAGACAGAGATTAGAACAAACTTTGGGGACAAAGGATGGATTAGGTCTAAGCGATACCCTATCCTTGTGAAAAATCAAGTACGGTGGTTTGATAGATAGGGCTTGAAGTTCTGAAACTCTTCTTGCAGAGGTAATTGCAATTAAGAAGGCTGTTTTCCAAGACAGATATTTCAACTCACATGTAGCAGCTGGTTCAAAAGGGGAAAATGTTAAGGCACGAAGTACCAAATCAAGATCCCACGGAGGCGCAGGATGAAAAACTGGGGGTCTTAAAAGCAGAGCACCTTTCATGAAGGTTTTATATAATCTGCTGCTCATCAACGGTGGGTCTATGGATTCGTGAAATTTGGAGATAGCTGCTAGTTGGACTTTAATAGTAGAGACTGAAGATCCTTGATTAAACAAGGATGTTAAAAATTTCAAGACCTCTGGTATCGGGGCAGTAATAGGGTCTAAGCCTCTGAGTTGAGCCCAGATAGCAAACCTCTTCCACTTACTGCGATACAATTTCTTGGTGGTGGGTTTGTGGGCTGAAGATAAAATGTGAATAACTTCCGAGTCCAAGGTGTGATTTCTGACTAAAGTCGGAAGTGGAGGAGCCAAGCTGTTAATTTCAAAGTGTGAAGGGACTGGTGCTGTTGTCCCGACTGATGAACCAGAAGGTCTGGAGTTAGATCCAAAAACCAAGGACTGTCCAGAGTATATTTCTGTAGGTAGGGGAACCATACCTGACGAGGCCAGTACGGAGCAATTAGAATCATTGTTGACCCCATTTGGGAAGCTTTCTGGATGACTTTGGGGAGGAGTGGAACCGGAGGGAAAGCATAAAGCAGTCCTGTTGGCCAAGGTTGGACTAGAGCATCCGTAGCTGCCTCCACTTGACGCGGGGTCAAGGAAAAGAACCTTTTGCACTTCGTGTTTTGTGGTGTTGCAAACAGGTCGCAGCACGGAATCCCCCATCTCTTGAAAATCTGAGCTGCTACTGTTTCGTTCAGGGACCATTCGTGAGGAGAGAGAATAGTCCTGCTCAGTCTGTCTGCCAGTACATTGGATTTTCCTGGAATGTGGGTCGCTACCAGGAAGCGGTTGGTAGCCACTGCCCATTCCCACACCCTCATGGCCTCTCTGCAAAGGGGGTAAGATCTGGTCCCTCCTTGTTTGTTTAGATACCAGACCACCGACATGTTGTCTGTGTGGATAGCGATGATGCCTTGAGGGAGAAACTTGTGGAGGGCTTGTAGGGACAGAAGTACAGCCCTCATTTCCAACACATTGATATGGAGAAAAGTTTCGTTTGGAAGCCAAGAACCCTGAACCGACCTTCCCAGACAATGCCCCCCCCACCCCGTCTGGGAGGCATCCGTTGTCAAGGTGGCCACCGGAGGGGGTATAACAAAAGGTCTTCCCGGATTCAGATTGGATGACAGAAGCCACCAGCGGAGGTCCCGTTTGCACGTTTCTGTAATCAGTATGTGATGATTGAGGGGGAGATCCTGAAAAGACCATTGTGTCGATAACAGCCACTGAAGAATCCTCATGTGCAATCTTGCCAGAGTAACTAGGAGAACCGTGGCAGACATTGAACCTAAAAGTTGCAGGACCATCCTGGATGGGGCTTTGGATCTTAGAAGCAGGGCTCGGACTTGACCTTGTAATGTTTGTATCCTTTCGGTAGGAAGGAAGATTCGCATTAATTTTGAGTCTATCTCTGCTCCTATGAATCTTATGCGCTGAGAAGGCAGCAAGACAGACTTTGACCAGTTGAATGTAATTCCCAGGGAAGCACCCAGGGAGATGGTGGCTTGTAGGTTCTCTAGTAGTAGATGCCTGGTGGTGGCAGTCAGGAGCCAGTCGTCCAGATAGGGAAACACTTGGAATCCGAGACTCCTCAGGTGAGCAGTCACTACTGCCAAACACTTGGTGAACACCCTGGGGGCTGTGGTGAGACCAAAGGGCAGTGCACAAAATTGGAAAGGACTGTCTCCCAGGCTGAAGCGCAGATACCTCCTGGACGCCTGATGTATCGGTATGTGATAATAGGCGTCCTTGAGATCTATGGAGCACATCCAAACATCTTTCTCCAACAATGGGAGAATGGATTGTAGAGTGACCATTCGGAACTTGGACTTCATGACGGACTGGTTTAGTTTGCTGAGATCCAAAATGGGTCTCAGGTCCCCTGTCTTTTTTGGCACTAAAAAGAACCTTGAGTAATTTCCGGATCCGATCTGGTCTGTGGGGACCGATTGGATGACTCCTTTTTCTAGCAGCTTTGAAGCTTCTACGGCTGCAATTTCCCTTTGACTGGGTGGTGGGTCCGGGATTTTTTTGGACGGTGGGGGTGAGTGTGTGAAGGGAATGGTGTAACCTCCGGCAATAATCCGAAGCACCCATCTGTCCTGAGTAATAGCCTCCCAGGCTTTTAGGTGCTTGGCAAAACGGCACCCGACTGGCTCCGGAGCAGCACAGCCGGGCAATCCCTCATGGAGTGTGGGAGGCTGAAGAGCCACGAAAGGACTCGCGGTCTCCAGTGTTGCGGGGGGCCTCTGCCGCCTCTGGGACGGCATCTCCCAGAAAAATTTCCCCGTCCTCTGCCTCTGGAAGGGGAATCTTCCTGCTGTTGGGGAAAGAATTTCTGTGATTTGCGGAACCACATCTTCCCTCCTCTTTTAGCCTTGGGATAAGATCGAAAGGGAGTGGAATAACGTGCTCCTACGGCAGATAAAGTCTTTCCCTCCTGCTCACAGCGGGTAAGAGTGTCCTTTACCTTGGGTCCAAACAAAGAGGACCCATCAAAGGGAGCGTCGGCAAAGGAAGACTTGAAGGCCTCCGCGAAATGACACAAACGGAGCCAGGCTTGTCTCCGTAGAGCCACGCCTGTGCCTGCCGCTCTGCCCGCCCCTTCGGCCGCATATGAAATGAGCCTCATGGACGAGTTATAAATCGAGTTGAGGATAGCCAACTGAGAGCTAACCGACTGGGCCAGCTGCTCAGGTAGGTTACCTGAGAGGGAGTCTGAGAGCTCCTTGACCAGATCCCTCTGTAGTCTGGTGAAATGTGCCAAATAATTCAGGGACCTCAGAGTAAAGGCCGCTGAAGTCAGGGTGCGCTTCCGTGCATCGTCCATGCTCCTAGACTCCTTATTAGGAGGATGGACGGACGTCGAAGCCTCTGCCATGTCCTGCTGGGTAGCAGATGCCACCACCATGGCATCTACAGCCACTCCTTTCGTCAAGAACTCCTTCTCGGGTGGGGCAGACAAAAATTTGTTAGGGCGAGAAGGCACCGGTTCCACAGTATCTGGATGTTCCCACGCCCTCCGACAAACCAAATCCAGGAGTTTGTCGAAGGGCGGAGACACCCAGGAGGCGGAGGGCTGAGCCCCGAAGGCCTTGAGAAACACCGACTCATCAGCGGAGGGGGGTTTGGAATTCCAGCCGCCTCGTTGCTTAAGGATCTCTAGAATGTCTGCAAATGAGACATCATCCGAGGACGACTTTGGGGACCCCTCCGCATCATCAAGATCAGTGTCCGATGTAAGAGACTCGTCGGGGGAGTCCACGTGCTTCCTCTTGCATGATCTCTTCCTTGGGGGCTCCTCCGAAGACAACTCCGAAGAACCCTCAGGAGGAGGGGAACCCCAGTGGGGGTAACCTCAAGCCCGGGCTCCGCTGCCTAGAGACAGGGGAACTGCCAAAGACCCAGTCTCCATGCCCAGGAAGGTGCGGTAAAGCCCTAGAGATGGCAAGAAGACTTGGCCAAGGCACTCCTCATAGCTCTGAAAGCCGGACCCCAGAATCCTGGGAGGTCCGTCCCGAGCCATGATAGCAGACGGAAGTCCAGCGGCGAAGCACCGAGAGGAGGCTCGGAACCGACAGCATTGGTCCCAACGTCACCGGTCCGGCCAAGAAGTCCGTGTGCTAATTCGGACCAAGGCGGGTTGGAGTAAGGGTCGAGCCGACCCTAGGATCTCTACTGGCTCTATCAGCACCTGCTCGACGGAGCAACGGTCGGAGGAGGAATGGCAATGGAGTGGGCTATCGGCTCGAAGCCAATTGGGTCGGAGCGAAACAAATTTCTGAAAGACTGGGGACTGGAACAGTCTTTGGAGCACCCTGTCTATGTCCGAATCTGACATCCTTGATGACCTGGAAGAGACCGAATGGGTCCGAGTAGGCCTCTCCAACGGCTCCAAGGGACTAGGGGACCGGCTCCGAATAGACTCTACAATTATCGGCGCCGAAGGAATGTCCAAACCAATTTCCATCGGTGCCGAAGAGGACTTCGGCGCCGAGGAGGAAGTGTCTGAGCGGACAACCTTCATCGACTCCGAGATCAGTGGAGCCGATGAAGATGACCCGCCTCTCGATGCCCCAGACGATGGCTCCGAACCCAGAGGAGTCGAGGCTGGAGGCATCGAGGCAGACCGTTCCGCCCTCAGCTCCGAAGTCCGTGGAGCCGAAGGAGAAGCCTGCCTATGTCTTTTGGCGGTCGGGTCCGACGGACTGGTCGGAGCCGACGCCCTTTTCTTCTTAGCAGGAGAAGGAGAGGAAGCTAATGCCTCTTCAAAAGAGGGTTTTATAAGGCCTTTTAAGATAAGTTTATTTTTGTTGAAGAATTAGAAAATTCCTGACAGAAAAAGAAGTGAAAAACACTACTTAGCTCAGCCAGCTCGAGACCACGTCTTTGCTTGTTAGCGGCAAACGAGATCTGGGGGACTGGTAGTGGTGCATCCTGGGATATAGTAAGCTCAGCCAATAAGAAACTTCGCTCTTTGGCATAAGTGTGCCGAGTCGGAGCCGAGGGATCGGCTCCGAACCCATCAGTCAGAATGTAGGCGAGATAGGATCACATAACATCATCTGTTTTACTGTGTCCAATTCTGCACCTAAGAAGGTTATTCTTTGGGATGGTATCAGTCTTGACTTTTTTATATTGACTGTGTATCCCAGGGCTTGTAGTAAGCAAATGACTCTTTGTAAGTCTTCTGTTAGCTTGTTTTTGTTGTCCGCTTGTATTAGGCAGTCGTCCAGGTATGGATATATTTGGATTCCCTGAAGCCTGCAATGAGCGATTACTGATGCCAGGCATTTCGTGAACACTCTGGGAGCAGTAGATAAGCCAAAGGGCAATGCTGAGAATTGATAAAGCTCTGATCCTGCAAGAAATCTGAGGTATCTTCTGCAATTTGGTCGTATGGGGACGTGCAGGTATGCCTCCTTGAGATCTAGAGTTACCAGCCAATACTCCTTGCCCAGCATGGGAAGAAGTTGCTGTAGGGTCAGCATTTTGAATTTTGGAACAATGATGAATGTGTTTAAAGCGGACAGGTCGAGAATAGGCCTCCAATTTTTCTCTTTTCTTGGTACCAGGAATAGTCTGGAGTAAAATCTCTTGCCTTGTTCCATAGATGGTACCCTTTCCACAGCTCTCATCTTTGCTAATTGAGCTATTTGTTTTAGAGCTTCTGTCTTTTGATTTGGTGGTAGGTTTGACATTCCTCTTTTTCCTGGTAAAGTGTGGAAATGAAACCTGTAGCCTTGGTCTATAGTTTGCAAAATCCACTTGTCTCTTGTGATATAGTGCCAGTTTTTTGAAAATAAGGCTAACTTTCCGCCTAAGGGTGCTGCTATTTGTTCCCTGGTAGGCGGTGCCAGAGCCAAGTCACTGTGATTGTCCTGTTGCAGTGGTAGTAGTTGTGTCTGTGCCTCGTTGGTTGTTACCTTGCCACTGGCATCCCCTGTAGGCACCTCCTCTGGATTGATTTCTGCCTCTTGAACGCCTATTCCTGCCTCTCTGAGTTTTAGAGGAGTTTGGAAAGGACCAATTTTTGGAAGGCCAGTTCCTGCTAAACCTTGGAGGCTGAACCTGTAAGAAATCTTTCACTGTTTGTACAGATTTTGCCTTCTCTTCCATTTTCTTCAGTACCTACTGAGCAGGAGAACCAAATAAACTGACCTTATCCATAGGAGCATCTAGTAGTTTTGCTTTAACATGATCCGGCAAGACCTGTTCTTTCAACCATGCATGCCTTCTTATAACTGTGCCAGTCATGGCTGATCTAAAGGAAGCCTCCAGTGCATCATAGCCACATTTTAAGGAATGGTTACTAACCTGCTGAATGTTATGCACCATTTCTAGAACATATTTCTTATCTAAAGAATCATCAGAGGACAGTTTCTTAGTTAACTGATCAAGCATAAACTCCTGGTATTGGATCATATGAAACTGACAGTTCAATGCCCTAGCTGAGAGAGTAGCAGTGGTGTATACTTTTTTACCCCATCTCTCTAAGGACTTGGATTCCCTTTCAGAAGGGAGAGGGTTTTTAACTGAGGTCGAAGCTACTGCCTCAGGCCCCTGGGAGATAGTCTCGGGATCTGCAAAAGGAGCCTTGTATAAATGGTGATGAGTGTCCGGGACCCTGTAGAATCTGTCGGGCTTAGCAGGGGCTGGAGGTAAAGTATCAGGAGCAGTGCAAGCATCATTAAATGCATCATCCACAACAGGAAGAACTGGAGGTATAGCTAAAGGCCTATGTTGTGGTAAATGCAAAAAGGTCCTAAGCCTTTTTGCTTGAATCTGAGAAATCTTGTCCCTGCCATTGGAATTGCTCTCTCATGGCATGTAAGGTTTCCCCAAAGGAAAATTCCTCTGGTGGAGAGGCAGAAGGAATCGATTCCTCAGCATCGGAATCTTCATAAGTAGAAAAAGGAGCCTCTGGATGGTCTGTATTGTCTGTATCATCAGAAGAATCACCTGAGGACACTGGCTCAGGGGGCTCTGCTCTAGGTCTCTTTTCTAGAGGCTGAGAGGCCCCTGTCTGGGTGAGATTGGGATCCCCTTATTAAAGAGATGAGATCCTCTGCCAGAGTAAGCATTTGGGAACTGGAACTGGGCCTGTGTGAGGGGGGCTTAACAGGCACAGACTTAGAAGTTTTGGCTGCTTTAGCCCTGGCAAAGGCCTTTATAGACATGGCTGCAGGCGGCCTAGCAGCACCACGTGCAGGGGTAGAAACATCCAAAGGGATGGTGTCCGATAATTCTTGTGAAACCACAGTAGCAGGTAGAACTTCAGAGGCCGATTCAACCAGGGTAGAAGGGGCCTCGGTAGTAGTCATGGATTCGGCTGAAGATAGAACCGTTTGCTCGGTTCCGGCCGAAACAGAGACACTCGCGGTTTGCTTAACCGTGGTTTCGCCGAAACCGCGGACCGCGTGTCGGTCCTTTTCTTTTCTTAACAACTTGAGAAGTCTGAGGATCCGACGGCATTATGTACGCAAAATCTGAGCCGAAAAACTGTTCAGCAAACTCCGACCGACGTCTAAGCGTCCGTCGGTTGAAAGAAGCACAGGCTAGACAAGCTGCTACGTCGTGGTCTGGGCCTAAACAAGGTAAGCAGTAAGAGTGGAAATCTTTATGAGGTATTTGTTTCCCACAAGTTAAACAGTTATTCACTTTTTCTGACATCGGCTGAGGCAAGAAAGAGTCCCCAACGGGGTACTTAGCTTTTAGAAGTCTTCAAGTAGTATTCGGTAGTAGTAATCTCTGGATCTGACCGACCGGCACTTGCGAACAGCTTCTGCTTCGGGCGCCACGCGGCAAGAAAGACTGGGGAAGATGGCGTCGGCTGATGCCTTTATACCCGAAGAACTGCAGCTATGATGTCGGGTGAAGTGCGACACCAGCCGAGGCCAGACCCAGACTTTGGAATCCGGCCGACCGAAGGGCTGCCTGATGACAGGACAACCCATTTGTAAGGACTGCAGATGCATCCTTGAAGGACATCGGAAAGTACTGTTGTGTACACTTACCATAAATGTAGATGTTAGAGTGTTTTCACTGTTGCAGTCATCACTGTAGGGTTCTTCCTGCCGGCAGGCAGCCCTTGGTCGGCCAGAATCCCGAAGTCTGGGTCCGGCGTCGGCTGTTCAGTCATGCTCCCTGACGTCAAGGGCGCCAGGAGTACAAAGCTGCCAGCCGATGCCATGTTCTCCAGTTTTTCTTGCCCCAGATGTCAGGTGCCCACAAATGAAGGCTAATAGTAAAACAAAAATGCAACATACAACAAACCCCATACCCTGTAGCAAATACACCTCAGAAGAAGGGTGAAGTAGAAAACCACAGTAATGAAAGTATAACAGGGACAGGAGGGTGGGTAACCCAGACTGCAACAGCGAAGACACTCGAACATCTACATTTATGGTAAGTGTACACAACTGTACTATGTTCATCGTGTTTCACTGTTGCAGTCATCACTGTAGGATTGAATCCCAAAGCTGAGATAGAGGGTGGTGGTTATAGAGTAGAAGGGGCAGCTAGAAGGCCCTGCAAGACTGCAGAAGCAAAGCCTGCCCTAGACTTAGAGTAAAGAGGGAGATTACAGTGCTTAGAGAAAGTATGCACTCAACTCCAAGTTGCAGCTTCCAAAATATCTTTGGTAGGTACTCCCCTGAGAAAGGCAGCTGAAGTAGCAGCAGCTCTGGTAGAGTGAGTCCTAATTTTTCCTGGGATTTGCTTTCCATGATGAGAGTAACAAAATCTGATTCCATGAGCAATCCATTTAGAAATGGTCCGTTTTGAAATAGCTTTGCTTTGGGAATTTGTTGCATAAGAAACACAGTTGCTCTGTTTTCCTAATATCCTTGGTTCTGCCAGGTAAAAACAAAGTTGCCTGTGTACATCCAAGGAATGCAAGATCCTTTCCCCCTTATTTTGTGGATTAGTGAAAAATGTTGGCAGGTGAATAGTTTGATTTAAAGCCACTTTGGGCATGAAAGTAGGATTAGTCCTTAAAGACACCCTATCTTGGTGAAAAATAATATAAGGTTCCACAGCCATGAGTGCTTGCAACTCCGAGACTCTCCTGGCTGAGGTCAAAGCCAGTAGGATAGCTGTTTTCCATGATAAATACTTAATATCAGATGTGGCAGTAGGCTCAAAAGGAGGCAGAGTGAGTTTTTCCAGAACATAGTTGAGGCCCCAGGCAGGTATGGGAGGAGTCCTAGGGGGCCTTAAATTCTTTGCTCCTCTGAGATTGTTTCAAAAGTGGATGCGAAAAGATTGGAGGATCTGTATTGTAATGTGCAGAGATAGCTGAAGCATGTATTTTTATGGAGGAGAAGGATAAATCCTTATGTAGCATGTCTGTCAGGTAATGTAAAAATCAACGGGATATTAGGAATGAGAGGATCCGAATCCTGAGCATGCATCCAGGTGCAAAATCTCTTCCATTTACCTGCATAAGATTTTCTAGTGCTAGGCCGTCTGGCTTCTAAGATGGCATCAATGACCTGTTTGGGAAGGGTAGGGTTAATCACAGACCCTGAATATGCCAGGCTGAGAGTTTTGATATGAGAGTGCAGAACCTGGCCCTGGTGTTGTGACAAAAGATTTGGAATCGGAGGTAAAATCCAAGGAGGCTCCTGGGATAGATTCATCAGTGTTGAGTACCAAAATTGACTAGGCCAATTTGGGGCCAGTAAAATCATCTTGGGTTTGTCCTGCTTGATCTTTAATAACACCTGTGGAAGAAGAGGTAGTGGATGAAAAGCATACCCAGAGAGGTTTCTCCAACTGAGAGTGCATCTACTTTCCATGCTAGCTTGTGAAATGTCCTTGTGCAAAAAATCTGTAACTGGTGGTTGAGGGGGGATGCAAATAGATCTATGTCCGGGCAGCCCCAGGCTTCTGTAATCATCTTGAATATTTGGGTGTCTAGCATCCACTCGTGTGGGTCTAAAAGGTTCTTGCTCAGGCTGTCTGCCAGAATATTTTGTTTCCCTGGCAGAAACTGAGCTTGTAGATCCACTTTGCAAGCTAGAGCTGTGTTCCATAGAGTCATGGCTAGTCTGCAAAGGGGGTAGGAGTGTGAACCCCCTTGCTTGTTTATGTACCGCATAGCTGTGGTGTTGTCTGTCTGTATCAGTAGTTGTCCTGGCTGTAGAAAATCCCTGAAAGCCAAGAGGGCATTCTGTACAGCTAACATCTCCTTTAAATTGATATGCAGGTGCTTCTGATCCTCTGTCCAAAAAAGTACAGTTTTGTACCTACCATAAATGTAGATGTCCGAGAGGTATGCAGACCAGGCCAGACCCAGACTTTGGAATCCGGCCGACCGAAGGGCTGCCTGAGGCAGGACAACCCATATGTTAGGACTGCAGATGCATCCTTGAAGGACATCCATGGAGGCCTTTCCCCTGCAAGTGGGCTCCCCATGCATAATCAGAGGCGTCCGTGGTTGACACTTGGCTGGCTGGAGGCAGACTGAAGGCTTTACCTTTGTTGCGAAGACGTGCCATGGTCCACCAATGGAATTCCTTTTGTAGGCAAGGCAAGACAGCAATCGGTGTGTCTAGACTGTGGCAATGCTGGGACCATACACTTTTTAGGTACCATTGTATTTTTCTCATTTGTAGTCTTGCATCTGGTATGAGAAGGATGCAGGAGGCCATGTAACCCAAAGCCTGCAGGAATTTCCTTGCAGTTAGCTGAGACTAACGCCAAGGTTTCGAAAGTTGAAGCCAGCTGTAGTTGTTTTTTGTATGTCAGGGATGCCATCTGGGTTGTTGTGTTTAGAAGAGCACCCAGAATTATCTGTTGTGTGGGTGTCAAATCTGACCATGTTCAAAGTGAATCCCAGGTACTTGAGTAGATTTTGAACAAATTCCAGGTGCTGGAGTAAGACCTCCTTGCTGTCTGCTTGAAAAAGGCAGTCGTCCAGATAAGGGTAAATTTGAATTCCCTTGAGTGTACAATAAGCTACTACTGGTGCCAGGCACTTGAAGACCCTGGGCGCAGTAGACAAGCCAAAGGGCAGCGCAGAGAATTGGTAATGTTTCAAGCCGGCCTTGAACCGGAGGTATTTTCTGCACTCCTGTCCGATAGGGATGTGTAGGAAAGCCTCCTATAAATCCAATGTCACCATCCAAGCATTTTTGCTCAACATTGGCAGGAGCTGCTGCAGAGTAAGCATCTTGAACTTTGGTATCTCCAGAAAAGTATTTAAGACGGACAGATCCAGGATGGGTCTCCATGAATTTTGTTTTCTGGGAACTAGAAAGAGCCTTGAGTAAAAGCCTTGTCCCATCCCTGATTGCGGAACCAGTTCTATGGCCCTCATAGCCATGAGGGATCCCACCTGGTTTAATGCCTCTGCCCATTGGTGTTTTGGCAGGTCTGGCCATTCGTTTGGTCTTGGCAAGGTATGAAAGTGGAATTTGTAACCTCTTGAAACTACATCCAGAACCCACTTGTCTTGGGTTATGCAAGTCCAATTTTGTTGAAAAAAAGAGTTTTCCTCCTAGAGGGGCTTCCAGGAGAGAAGTTCCTGGAGCCATGCAGGGGGAGTCATTGAGCCTGTTTTCTATAAGACTGAGGTCTGTCCTCTCCCACCCCTGGGGGTGGAAGCACTCCACTGTCTAGGTCTGTAAGATGTCTGTGCTTGGGCCCTCCCTCTGGAGTGCCTATTATCTACCCCTCTAAGGCCTGTCCGAGCTGGGAAAGGACCAATTTTTAGTTGGCCAATTTCTGCTAAATCTTGGGGGCTGAACTTGTACGAAATCCTTAACCGTTTGCATGGATTTTGCCTTATCCTCCATTTTCTTTATCACCTCTTCAGCCTTAGACCCAAACAAAACATTATGCTCAACAGGAGCATCCAGTAACTTTACTTTCACTTGATCAGGTAAGTTTTGTTCCTTTAGAAGGCATGCCTGGTTAATGACTGTGCCAGTGGCAGCTGCCCTGCAAGAAGCCTCCAAGGCATCAAAACCACAGTGTAAACCATGCTTTCCCACTTGCTCAATAGCATGCATCAAATTGTGCAATTCCTTATTATCTGCACATGCAGAAATGGTACCTAGCTTTTGTTTCATAACAGACAGCAGGAATTGCTGATATTTTAGCATATGAAATTGACAAATTAAAGCTGTAATAGATAAAGTAGCAGAAGTGTACACTGTTTTGCCCCATCTCTCCAAAGCTCTAGAATCCTTACCTGTCTGAATAGGGTTTTTAGCAGAGGCGGCCTTAACACTCTTGGGATCCTGAGAAATGGTTTCTGGATCAGCAGCAGGATTTTTGAAAAGGAACTGGTGGGAGTCAGGGACCCTGTAATATATGTCGGGCTTAGCAGGGGCTGGAGGAAAGCAGTCAGGAGTCAAATTAGCCTCAGAAAAGGCATAATCCACAATATCCAAAATAGGAAGAATAGCAAGGGGTCTATGTTGGGGAAGTAAAAGGAAATCCCTAAGCCTTCTCTTAGATTTAGAGTACTCCTGTCCTTCCCAGTGAAAATGTTCCCTCGTGTCATGTAAAGTTTCCCCAAAAGAAAAATCCTCAGGGGAGAAGCTGATGGAATGGATTCCTCAGCATCAGAATCATCATAAGGAGGGAAAGTATATTCCTGTTCAGATAAAGACACTGAAGAAATAGATGCCTGATCAGAGGATTCATAATCCAATTCTTGCTTTGGCCTTTTGTCTGGAGGGGGATGTGAACCCCTAATCATGGTTAGAAAGTCCTCCGCCATTTTAAGCAGCTGTTTCTGAGATTTGGGTCCCGGATCAGAAGAGGCCTGGGCTGGTGTCCTTGATTTAGAAGGAGTCTTCGCCTTTGTCTTTGGCTTTGCCTTTGGCTTTGCCTTTATCAGAAGCTGTGTAGGCCTGAAAACCCCCTCGGAAGCCGGTACCTGCACAGCGGCTCCGGACCTATCAGAGGGAGCATTGTCCGAAGGTCCTGCAGCTGGAGTACTCAAAGGCCTAGTAGGCTCCTCGTGGGAGTCCATTTCGGCAATCGGTTCTGAAATGGCCGACAAGGGCTGCGAAAGCGCCTCACTGATGACGGCCGAACCTGTAGCTGGCTCTGCTTGTAAACTGTCGTCTGAATTGGACCTCGGCGGCCTGTCCTTATCCTTGTGTCGTTTGTGAACTCCGGTAGTCAGAAGCGTGTCCAACGACATTTTATAATTAAATCACCTGCCAAAGTAGTGAAAAGCAAAATTTTACCTCCGCTTAATAGTATGTTGGTTAAATCTAGCACAAAACCGACAACTAGCCACGTCGTGCTCGGGGCCTAAACAAGGAATACAGTAAGAGTGGAAATCCTTATGAGGTATTTGCTTCCCACAAGAAATACAATTATTAACTTTTTCTGACCTCGGACTGCAGCAAGAAAAAAAAGTTTCCCCAACGGGGTACTTAGCTTTGAGAAGAAGTACGTCAGTCTTCGGACTGAAGCACGAAAAAATATCAGGAGTCAGCCGACCGGCACTCGCGAACTGCTTCCACTGCACGGCAAGAAAGACTGGAGAACATGGTGTCGGCTGGCAGCTTTGTACTCCTGGCGCTCTGACTCAGGGAGCATGACTGAACAGCCGACGCCGGACCCAGACTTTGAGTTTCTGGCCGACCAAGGGCTGCCTGCCGGCAGGAAGAACCCTACAGTGATGACTGCAACAGTGAAACACGATGAACATATTTCAGAATCCTGGTCTCAGAGGGGGAAGGTTGGCTTTCCCCAATTAAAGTAATAAGGTCTTCAACCATTCTTATTTGCTTTTTTTTAGGCATAAAGGCCTGACCATGCGGTCTGGGCATCTGTTTTCTAGACATGGTTCGAGTTTTAGGCCTTGAAGAAGAAGATGGTGTCGGGTTAATATGCAAGTCAGTAGGCCTGAATACACCCTCAGAAGCCGGTGCCTGCACAGTGGCTCTGGACCCATCCAAGGTAGAGACATCCGCAGGTTCCACAGTTGAAGCATCTTGCAGCATACCGGACTCCGAATGGGTCCCAGTAGAGGCCTACGAATCTGAAGTGGCGGGTATCAGGGGCTGTGAAAGCGCTTCACTGGAGTACCGGCAAACTAGCGACAAGCAAGTGTCGTCAGCAGCTTTGGACCTAGGCGGCCTGTCTTTATCTTTGTGTTTTTAGGAATGTCTGTAGTTTGGTGGCTTACCAAAAACATATCTGGATAACTGAACAGAGTAACAAAATATTTAGAAGCGAAAATATACCGACTACTATTAGTTCATGGTTTAAATAAGGCACAAAACCGACAGCGAGGTTCGTCGTGGTCATGGCCTAGGCATGGAATACAGTACTAATGAAAATCTTTGAGGTATTTGCTTTCCACAAGAAATACAATTATTGACTTTTACTGTCATCGGTTTAGAGCAAGAAAAGTTACCCCAATGGGGTACTTGGCTTTAGTGGAAGACTTTGGTTCTGAAACTTGAAAACGAAAATTTCAGGAGTCGGCCGACCAGCACTTGAGAACTGCTTCTGCTTCGGGCACCGCACAGCAAGAAAGACTAATGTAATGGTGTCGGCTGCATGCTTTATACCCAGACTACCTGATGTCACGAAAGATGAGACAGCAACCGACACATGACCCAAGACTTTGATAATTAGGCCCACTGAGGGCTACTGCAAGCAGATAACCCAAATGTGAGGATTGCAACAGTGAAAAACGAAGAACATCTGGCTTTCTGCAATACTTTGGGAATCATCGGAAAAGGGGGAAAAGCATAAAGGAGTCCCAGAGGCCAATCGGGGATTGTCTCTGTTGAGGGATCAGGGCAAAGTAGTTGCTGCACCTGGTGTTTGTGGGGGTGGCATAAAGATCGCAGCAAGGTTGGCCCCATCTGAGGAAAATCATTTCCGCTATTTTGTTCTTGCAAGACCACTCTTAAGATAGCAGAATAGCTCTGAGTGTCATAGGTTAGTACTAGGCTAACTGCCCTTGCGAGCCATTGCAAGCCTAGACAATTATCCCTTGTGAGACTCAAACCCTGCACCTTGTGTTTGTAAGGCAAACACCTTAACCATTAGGCCACCCTTCCACCCCTGTCTGCTATTACGTTGGTTTTCCCGGAATGTACATTGCAATCAGAAAACGCCGGGTGGACTCTGCCCAATTCCATATCATCAGAGCCTCTTGACACAGGGTAGGATTTGGTTCCTCCTTGTTTGTTGATGTACCAGACTACTGACATGTTGTCTTACTGGAATGCAATTGTGCCAAGGGGAAGAGAGTCTTAAAAGGTCTGCAACGCTAGAAGAACCGCTCTCATCTCCAGGACGTTTTTGTACAAAATGAGCCTCGTGAGTTTGCCAAGTACCTTGGGCTGTCCGTCCTTGATAATGCCTCCCCACACGCGATCAGGGGGGCATCCGTAGTCACCGTTGCGACTGGAGAGGGAAGAACAAATGGGCGGCCCACAGTGACTGCCTCTGTTAGCAAGGTCTTTCTTGCAAGAGTCGGTAATCAAGACTAGATGGTTCAAGAGTAATTCCTGAAAGGTCCATTGTGTGAATAGCAGCCAATGAATGTGCATGTGGGATCTCGCAAGGGGTACTGCAATGATTGCTGCTGCCATCGCGTCTAGCAGTTTCCGAATGTGATGCTGATGCTTTCCACTTTGACAGTAGATCCACAACCTGTTGTTAGAGGACAAACTCTTTCAGGAGGGAGCTTCAAGGACATGCTGACTGTGTCAGTCTACTCCTATAAAGACTACGCTGCAATGGCAATAAGGCAGACTTTTCTAAATTTATCATAATGCCCAGCTATGAACACAGATCCCTGGTAGTGTCCCTTGCCTGAATAAGCTGATGCTTGGTGGGGGCGGTAAGGAGACAGTAGTCCTAGTAAGGAAACACCTGGACTCCTGAATGTCTCAAGTGAGCCATCACCACTGCCATGCATTTGGTGAAGACTCTGGGGGCTGTAGTGAGACCAAAAGGCAGTGCCCAAAACTGGAAATAACTGGCTCCCAGCCGGAAGCGCAGATGATCCCTGGATGACCTGGACATTTTTATATGGTAGTACGCATCCTGTAGATCGATGGAGCACATCCAATCATCCTGCCCCTAAAATGGGAGAATGGACTGAAGCGCGACCATCCAGAACTTAGTCTTCACCACCACATATTTGTTGAGCCTGCTGAGGTCCAGAATAGGTCTCCACTCCCCTGTCTTTGGTACCAAAAAGAACCTCGAGTAAGTTCCGGATCCTTGCTGGTCAGCTGGGACTGGCTGGATGACTTTTTTGCAACAGTTTCTGGACCTCTACGGATGCTACATCCCATAGACTGGGCGGAACGTCTGGGATTCCTTTTGCTGGTCTGGGGTAAGAGTGAAAGGGGATGGAATATCCTCTGGATATAACATTTTGTACCCATAGGCAGAAAAGAAGCCGGTGCCTTTCGGAAGGAGGTGGCCATATCAGAGGTTGTGGAAGTCCTGGGGGACAAAGCCCTCCTCATGGCATTGAAGGCCCCACGTCTTCGATGCAAGGAAGCATCAGTGTCTGAAGACTCCAAAGACTCCTCCCGCACCAGACCTGCCATTTCCAAGCCCGAGGTAGTAACCAAACTCATCCATGCCGAAGCCCCAAGAGGAAGTGTCATAAGAGATGTATCGATTTGACTCCCCCCCCCCCCCTCCACCCCCCCACCCCCTGGAACTGACAGGAGAGTGTCGGCTCCCAGATTCCACCGCTGCAGAGGATATCAGGGTGGTTGGTACAGACAGGTCAGAAGCGAGTGTCAGCACAGACAGTTCCACCAATGACTGAATGGCCCCCTCCGGCTCCGAAGTCTAGATTCGAGTCGGAGGAGAAGCAACCACAACAGGAGCAGATTTGTTTGTTCTGAAGCATCTGTAGCCGAAACAAACAATTTGGGCAAGCGCCGGGATCCTGTAAGTCTCCGCACCATTCAGTCCACGTCCAAATCAGAGAGTCTGGAAGCCCGAGAGGAGACCGACGGAGCTGGTGATCCCATAAATAGAGGGCCTCAACATAGGAGATACCGGTCAAAAAAGACTGGGGACCGGCTCCTACCAGCAACCTGGAAGTACAGTTTTGTACCCAATGTAAATGTAGATGTCTGCTGCAGTCATTACACTTGGGTTATCCTGACATCAGGCAGCTCCCCAGCCGGCCCGAGTTCCAAAGTCTTGGTCTGGCGTCAGTTGCTGTCACCTCCTCCCTGACGTCAGTGCGACAGGGGTATACAAGATGCAGCCGACGCCATTTTCTTCAGTTTTTCTTGCCCCAGATGTCAGGTGCCCCCAAATAGGTAGGCAATTCAAATTGCTAATAAAACATACATAAGAAATGCAAACATACTTTCAGCTACCAGCAAATACTCCCCATAGGTAGTAAAAGGTAGAACTAGGTACGTACTAGCCAGTAAGAGGGGAAGGAGGGAGGGTAACCGGGACTGTAAGCAGTGTCTACACTCTAACATCTAAATTTATGGTAGGTACAAAACTGTACTATGTTCATCGTGCGACACAGATGCAGTCATTACACTTGGGTAGAATCCCAAAGCTGAGGTAGGGTGGTTGGTTCTATGAGGCATTAGGGGTGGCTATAAGGCCCTTCAGCACTGCAGAGGCAAAGCCAGCTCTGGATTTAGAGTATTGAGGCAGATGGTAATGCTTGGTGAAGGTAAGCACAGAACTCCATGTTACTGCTTCCAAAATATCCTGGGTAGGTACTCCTCTGAGGTAGGCAGTTGAAGTGGCTGTTGCCCTGGTGGAGTGAGATCTAATGCTGTAAGGCACAGGTTTTCCATGGTGCATATAGCAGAAACGTATGCAATGTCCTATCCATTTGGAAATAGTCCGTTTTGAAATAGCTTTTCACTGTGATGTTGCAGCATATGCTACCAATACTTGCTCAGATTTTCTGAAAGCTTTGGTTTTGTCCAAGTAGAAGCGTAACTGCCTGTGAATGTCCAATGAATGCAATAGTCTTTCCCCTTTGTTCTGTGGTTTTGGATAAAAAGTAGGCAAGTGAATGGTCTGGTTTAGAGGGACACTTGAAACCACCTTAGGCATAAACGTAGGGTTAGTTCTTAAGGACACCCTGTCCTGGTGGAAAATGAGGAAAAGGTTCCACTGCCATTAGTGCCAGTAATTCTGAAACTCTTCTTGCAGAAGTTATTGCCAGGAGCAGAGCAGTTTTCCAAGAAATGTATTTTAATTCTGCCGTGCTAGCTGGTTCAAAAGGAGGTAAAGTTAATTTTTCCAAAACAAAGTTGAGGTCCCAAGTTGGAGTAGGTGCTCTACGGGGCGGTCTTATGTTTTTAGCCCCCTCTAAGGTACTGTTTTAGCAAAGGATTAAAGAAAATTGGTGGATCCATGTTGTAATGTGCCGAGATGGCAGAGGCGTGGATCTTGATGGATGAAAAGGAGGCGCCTTTGTCCAGCACCTCAGTCAATATTGTAGTATTTGAGGAATGTTTGGCACAAGAGGATCATGGCTGTGAGCCTGGTTCCAGGCACAGAATCTCTTCCATTTATCAGAGTAGGCTTTCCTGGTACTAGGCCTTCTGGCCTCCAGAATGACATCCATAACTGCTTTGGAGAGAGGCATTGCTTGCGTGGCTAGGGAATCTTCCATGCAGCTAGGTTTAGTGTCTTTAGCTGACTGTGGAGTAACTGATTGTTGTGCTGAGACGGTAGATGCGGTATTTGAGTCAAAATCCAGGGTGGTCCTTGTGCTAAGTTTTTTAAGATTGGGTACCAGTGTTGGCGTGGCCAGTCTGGTGCAATCAGGATAATTTTTGGCTCTTCTTGCCTGGCTTTTATGAGTACCTTTGGGAGAAGAGGCAGTGGTGGAAAAGCATATACTTGTAGGTTTGTCCAGCTGAATGAGAGGGCATCCGCTTTCCATGCTTGCGGATGGTAACTCCTTGTGCAGAATTTCTTTAGCTGGCAATTCATTGGGGAGGCAAACAGATCCATGTCCGGGCTCCACCATTTCTTTGTTATCATTCTGAGTATTTGAGGATTCGATTCCCATTCGTGGGGAACCATGATATTTCTGCTCAAGTCGTCTGCCAGTGTGTTTTTCTCTCCTGGCAGGAATTGTGCTTGTAGATGAACTTGATAGTTTACAGCTGTGTTCTACAAGGTCATGGCTTGTCTGCGGAGGGGGTAGGAGCGAGTGCCCCCTTGCTTATGTACCACATAACTGCGGTGTTGTCGGTCTTTAGTAGTAGTTGTCCTGGATGCAACAGGTCCTTGAAAGCTACAAGGGCATTTTGTACAGCTAGCATATCTTTTTGATTGCTGTGAAGATGCCTTTGTTCTGCAGGCCACTTGCCCTGAATACATTTTCCTGCCATGTGTGCTCCCGATGCATCTGTTGTCAGTGTTTGCCTGGCTGTCCCTTGTTGAGGTGACAAGCTTGAGCCCACCATGGAAACTACTGTTGAAGGCAAGGTAATAGTGGTATAACTGTTTCCAAACTTTGACAGTGTTGAGACCATACACTCTTTAGGTACCATTGTAGTTTCCTCATATGCAGTCTGGCATATGGCATTAGTAGTATGCAAGATGCCATGAAGCCCAAGGCTTGCAGAATTTTTTGTGCAGGGAGTTGGGTCTTTGCTGCCATCAATTGAAAGTATTGAGTCAGTTTGTCCTTGCTTGTCTGGCGTGAGAAAAGCCATCTGGGCCATTGTGTTCAAGCTGGCACCCACGAATATTATCTCTTGTGAGGGTACTAGTTTTGATTTATTTTTGTTTACTGTGTACCCCAGGCAACTTAATAACTTTTTTACAAACGCCAGATGCTGTAGAAGAATGTCCTTGCTCTCTGCTTGAATCAGGCAGTCGTCCAGGTATGGGTAAATCTGAATTCCTTTCTGTTTGCAAAATGCAATTACTGGTGTGCCAGGCACTTTGGATTATCTACTGCGCCCAGGGTCTTCACAAAGGGCAGTGCAGAGAATTGGTAGTGCATTGGACCAGCTAAAAACCTGAGGTATCTTCTGCAGTTTTTGTCTGATACGGACATGCAGGTATGCCTCCTTGAGGTCCAAAGTCACGAGCCAAGCTTGCTTGTCCAGCATGGGAAGAAGCTGCTGTAATGTCAACATTTTGAATTTCGGAACATCCAGACAAGTGTTTAGTGAAGAAAGATCCAGAATGGGCCTCCAGGCTTTGTCTTTTCTGAGAACCAGAAAGAGTCTTGAGTAAAATCCTTGCCCTTGTTCCTGTGGTTGTACTTTTTGAATAGCTCCCATGTTAATGAGTGCCATAATTTGTTTTTGGGCCTCTGCCCATTGATTTAGTGGCAGATCTGGCATTCCTTTTAATCTTGGCAGAGTGTGAAAGTGGAATCTGTAACCTTTTGAAATAATATTGAGAACCCATTTGTCTTGGGTGATCATATGCCAATTGTGATAAAGTGCCAGTTTTCCTCCCAAAGGGGCTGCCAAGAGTGAGTTGTTTGGCAGCTGGAGTGGGAAGTCATTGGGCTGTTTTTTATATGGTTGGTGCCTGTCTTCCCCTTCTTTCTGGCCTGATACACCCCATTGTCAAGGCCTGTAAGGACCTTGTGGTTGACCTCTACCTCTTGGCAGTCTGTATCTGCCCCTTTGAGGTCTGTCATTAACTGGAAAGGACCAATTCTTTGTTGGCCAGTTTCTACTAAACAGAGTAGGCTGAACCTGTAAGAAATCCTTCACTGTTTGCATAGATTTTGCCTTATCCTCCATTTTCTTTAATACCTCTTCTGCTTTAACTCCAAATAAAACATCCTGCTGTAAAGGTGCATCCAGTAATTTAGCTTTAATATGATCTGGTAACATATGTTCTTTTAACCATGCATGTCTTCTAATGACAGAGCCTGTAACTGCTGCTCTGCATGAGGCCTCTAATGAATCAAAACCACATTGCAAAGTATGCTTTCCCACTTGTTAAGCGGCATGCAAAAAATCCTGCATTTCTTTAAAATTAGGAGGATCTGTATCTGGAAGCATTTTTTGTTTCAACTGAGACATCAAAAATTGCGGATATTTTAGCATGTGAAACTGGCAATTTAAGGCTCTCATTGCTAAAGTTGCAGAAGTATATACTTTCTTTCCCCATCTGTCTAGTGCTCTGGAATCTCTGTCAGAGGGAACTGGGTTCTTTGCTGATGAGGCCTTAACCCCTTTGGGTCCCTGAGAAACAGTTTCAGGATCAGCAACAGGGCTTTTATACAGAAATGTGTGCGAGTCAGGGACTCTGTATTATCTGGCCGGTTTAAGTGGAGCTGGAAGTAAGGAATTAGGATTTAAGCTGGATTCAGTGTACACATCATCCACAATACAATACAATATCTAGCACTGGCAGAATAGCCAGGGGTCTGTATTGAGGTAATAATAGAAGTCTCGGAGCCTCTTCTTGGATTCTGAATAATCCTGGCCGTTCCAATGGAAATGCTCCCTCATGGTATGTAAGGTTTCCCCAAAGGAGTAGTCCTCAGGCGGAGAGGCTGATGGAATAGATTCCTCAGCATCAGAATCCTCATAAGGGGGTAAAAAACATCCCAGGTCTGAGGATGAATCTGAGGAAATGGACCCCTGGTCGGATGAATCATAATCTGCACCCTGTCTAGGCCTTTTATCAGGTGGGGGATGGGAACCCCTGATCAGAGTGATTAGGTCTTCGGCCATTTTGAGCATTTGTTTCTTAGGCATGAAGGCCTGTCCTAGAGAATGCTGTACTTGTTTTTTAGTTTTTAAAGGAGGCTTTGACTTGGAAGAGGGTTTAATGCTTAGCTGAGTAGGTCTGAAGACGCCTTCTGAAGCTGCGGGTAAGCTCAGGTACTCCGGATCCCTCTGCAGGATCGGTTTCGGTCTGCTGAAAAGTTAGTGCATCCGAAGGCCCAGCCATCTCCATGTGGGGGTTGGGGGCGGCCTGTGGTTCTGCAGAAGCGGTAGTCAGGGGCTGCAAAGGCACCTCACTGAAAACCGGAGAACCGGTGACTGGCCTAGAAGAGGCTTTGTCGTCAGTTTTGGGCCTCGGATGCCTGTCCTTGTCTTTGCGCTTTTTATGAATACCGGTCATCTGAAGTTCTGACGGCATGGTATAATTAAATTTTCTGCCAAAGTAATGTCGGGCAAAATCAAACAGACGTTTAATAGTGCGCTTATTAAACCTAGCACAAAACCGACAACCAGTAACATCGTGGTCTGGGCCTAGGCATGGGAAACAATAAGAATGGAAATCCTTATGAGGTATTTGCTTCCCACAAGAAATACAGTTATTAGCTTTTACTGACATCGGTCTGAGGCAAGAAAAAGTTTCCCCAACGGGGTACTTAGCTTTGTAGAAGAGTTCGGTTCTGGATTCGGAATGGATTCGGAATGAAAATCTCAGGAGTAAGCAGACCGGCACTCGCGAACTGCTTTTGCTTCAGGCACCACGCGGCAAGAAAGACTGAAGAAAATGGCGTCGGCTGAATCTTATATACCCCTGTCGCACTGATGTCAGGGAGGAGGTGACAGCAACAGACGCCGGACCAAGACTTTGGAACTCAGGCCGGCTGGGAACCGCCTGATGGCAGGATAACCCAAGTGTAATGACTGCAGCAGTGTCACACTATGAACATCGGTCAGCTCCGATTACACTGGAGCAGATACCGTAGCCTTTTTCATAAATTTCGTAGATTCCAACATCGAAGAGCCCTTCGGAGCTGAACCAGATGAAGAGGCCGGAGAGGAGGGTTTTGGTTGACCAGGAGCCGTGTCCAGGTCAGAGTGAAAAGCAGACTTGATTAACCCTCGCTCCACTAACTTGCGCATCCTCTCAGCTAGCACCCTGGAACTAAAGGCATGGCAAATCACGCAGACCTCTTGTAAGTGTACCTCACCCACACAGTACACACAAGTAGAGTGCCCATCTGTAATGGACATCTTCTGATTACATTTTGGGCACCTCTTAAAACCAGATTTAGCCTTTTCTGACATGTTACAGAATAATTACACAACCACAATAACCAAAAGATAAGCCTAGCTGGCCAAGTATAAGAAGGCAGCTAACTTAAGACTGTAAAGAAGCCCAACAGGCTAAGGAAAACAAAAATAAGCCTAACCGGCCAATAAGAAGGCAGCTAGCTTCAAACTGTAAAGAAGCCCTACAGGCTAATGAAAACAAAAAGCCCAAAAAACGGCTAAAGCCTAACGGGCTAACAAAAAATACACCAAAAACTGCAAAGCCTAACTCGGCTTGGGATAGAGCTACCAGAAAAAAGGGCCAAGCCCAACAAGAAAAGCTAACTATAAAAATCCAAAAAAAAGGATTAACAGAGAACAGCACAATATATAAACTAACCGCTATTAAACTTTTTGAAATTTTGACTGAAAATACACAAAACGTATCTCTCCAATGGCCAATAGCTGTAGAGAACACCCGATCCATTGCAGCGGCAAACTAGACCTGGGGAATGCAGTGGTGCATTGTGGGATAAGGCTTTGGCCTCGAGCTGTTTTGAGACCTCAAACTTTGTTATTTGGCCAGATCGGAGCCGATGGTCGGCTCCGAACCCATCAGTAAGAATGAAGGCAAGATTAAACAACTTCACATCTTGTATTTTGGCTTTTTTGTCAAAAGGAAAGATAAAGGCCCTACCTAGTATATACAAACAGAAATAAGTACTGTGACACAGCAACATAACAATTCTGTACATTCCTTAAGGTCCATAACCTCCATATCAAAAATAGAAGATAAGTACTCACCATAATGTTCCATCTGTTTTGTCCATTTTCATTCTTCCTCAACCTATGGGTACAAATCCGATCCTCAGATCCGATTGAGCAACTGTTTCATAGCTTGTGGGTACTACAAGCTCTCGAGCTCCTCCCTTAATTTTAGTCCCTCTCATTCCTCAGGTCTTGTTTGCGGGTCTATATTACATATCCGACCGATTTAATGTTTGAATCGCTAAAGGTAGACCTTTAATGATCGAACATTCAAATGTTCAAATATGTAACAAACAAAAGGAAGCAGGGGGGCAAGCCCCCTTGCACCCCCCCCCCACACACACCGCGCTACTTAAATATACCAACTCAGACATTGCACAGTGCGGAAAAGGGAAATTTCCCATTCCTTACACTGTAGCGCAATCTTGGAGTTGGTATATTTAAGTAGCGGGGGGTGGGGGATGCAGGGCCCCCCCCCCCCACTTACACCCTTTAGTTTTTTTTTTTTTAAATTTTATTCATATTCGAACATTTAAATGTTCGATCGCTAAAGGTCGCTCTTTAGCTATTCGAACATTTAAGCCTTCTGATATGTACTATAGACCCTTGTTTGCAGCTCCCTACTGTATGATGCAATTAAAAATAATTACAATGTAAAGTCACTATCTGGAGCTCAAGCAGAAGGAACTTAGTTCCTATAATCCTCCTTTCCTGTTTCAGAAGTCAAAGAAACAGGGTAGGGGGCTGGAGAGAGGGGAGTTGAGGAAGAATGAAAATGGACAACACAGATGGAAAGTTATGGTGAGTACATAGCTTTATCGGATTATGCCAATTTTCATTCATTCCTCAACATGTGGGACAGAGCCCCCAGCTACCTACAATCCCAGGTGGACAAGGAAGGATATTCCCAGAGTACTGTTGAGCCAAAGGCTGCCCTTCCCCTCAAGACCAGATCCAATTTGTAATGAGTAATAAAGGTAAGAGGATTAGCCCAAGATGCAGCTGCACAAATATAGTCCATGAAAGTCCTAGATAAAAAAGTTGCCGAAGTTGCCATGGACCTGGCTGAATGGGCTCTTAAAGGCTTTGGGAAGACCAGACCAAACTTCTCATACAGAAAGGAAAAGCAGTCACCCATTTTGATAGTTACTTTCGAAACTGGCTGACCCAATCTGGTTTCTGAAAAGGAACAAATTGATCTGATTTTCTAAATTTCTCCAATCTGTGTAGATAACATAATTGTCTGTGAACATCTAAGAAGAGCATGACGTATTAACCTTTGAAAAATTTGGAAAGAAATCAGGAAGATTAATAGTTTGATTAATGTTGGATCCTGAAAACACCTTGGGAAGGACGGACTAGTTAAAGACACCCTTTCCTTATGAAAAAATTAATAGGGCAGCTTAAAAGATAAAGCTTGAAGTTCTGAAACGCTTCTTGCAGACATTATGGCTATGAGAAATAGTCTTCCAAGTCAGACATCGCAATTCACATCTTGCAGCTGGTTCAAAGGGTCTCAGAGTTAGGACCTGTAACATTAAATTAAGATCCCACGGTAGAGGAGGAACCTTGATGGGTGGTTTGAATAGAAAGGTTCCTTTCATAAAGGCCTTAAAGACATGAAGAAGCCAATGCAGAATTATCAACTCCAATATGGAAATTATGGCGGCTTAATGAACCTTAACCATAGTAGAACTAGCACCCGCATTAAAAACAGAAGACAGCAATTCAAGAATTTTATACCCTGGTGCTGAAAAAGGATCCATGTCTTGCTGTTGTGCCCAAAGGATAAATCTTTTCCATTAGCTCTTGTAAATCTTCCTAGTGGAAGCTTTGAGAGAAGATAAAAAATGCAGCACACCAGAGATGAGAGCTTTGGTTGTCTGCCTATCAATGGAATTGGAGAAACTATGTGGTCAGCTTTAGACCAGAGATGTCTGGGTGAGTCATGTCTGTCAGGTGAGACATGAGGTCTGGAACTGGATCCAGAATCCAAGGCGGGTAAAACTACAGAAGGCCAGAGGAAGGGAAACCAAATCTTGTCAAGGCCAAAAAGGGGCAATGAGGATGACTTTGCTCTTCAGTTAGGATTCTTTCTGTAGGAATTTGGTAATTAAGGGAGTTGGGCGATAAGCATAAAGGAGATCTGGAGGCCAATCATGAAGGACAGCGCCTCCTGGCGACTCCCCCGGTGGGAAGATAAGGCCATAGAACCTGCTGCATTTGTTGTTCAGGAGAGCTGCAAATAGATCGCAGCATGGCCGGCTCCACAGGCGGAATATAATTTCCAACGCTTTTGTTGAGAGACCACTCGTGATGTAGCAGAATGGACCTGTTCAACCTGTCTGCTATCATGTTAGATTTCCCCGGTCTGTGCATTGCTACCAGAAATAGATTTGAAGATATTGCCCATGGCCACTCACAGCTTCTTGACACAAGGGGTAAGACCTGGTTCCTGTGTTAAAGTACCATACTACAGACATACTGTCCACAAACTGCAACAGTTCTAGAAGGCTGATTGTCTTGGAATGCCTGCAATAACAGTTCCAGAAGGCAGAGTGTCTTGGAATGCCTGCAATAACAATTCCAGAAGGCAGTGTGTCCTGGAATGCCTGCAATAACAGTTCCAGAAGGCAGAGTGTCCTGGAATGCCTGCAATGCTAGCAGCACTGCTCATTTCCAGCACACTGGTATGCAAGTTGGCCTCTTTGGGGAACCACATGCCTTGAACATTCTTCCCCAAGAAATTCCCCCCACCTAATCCGAGAAGCGGCCGTGGTCACTATAGCCTTCAGCTGAAGGAGGATGAAGGACGATCCTGCGATATTTGATATGACGGATCCACCACCTAAGGTACTTTTTGCAGACCCGGGTTATGTGGATCTTGATGGATATAACCTGGTTGTCCATTTTACATCAACCTATGTCCACTGAAGAATTCTCATATGCTATCTTGCCACTGTCTGTAATATCTTTTGGACTGGCAGTAATGAGTTTCAAATCATCCTTTTGACTTAAAAATGAATGGTTTGAACTCTTGGCAAGGGAAGAGATGCCGTCATTGACTTTGTGTTGAAAATGGTCCCTATAAATTCTAATGTCTGAGATGGTTGAAGTTGAGATTTGTTGTGGTTGATTGTAATGCTTAGGAACTGGAGTACATAGTTTCGAGCAGCTATCAAGCAGATGGTTAGTTGAGGCAGTCAAGAGCCAATAGTCTAGGTATTGCAACACACTGAATCCCTGCAGCCTGAAGTGAGCTGTTGCTACTGCCATGCATTTGGTGAGCACGTTAAGGGCCATGGTGAGACCAAAGGGCAGTACTCTGAACTGGTACAGACTGGCTCCCAGCTGGAAGCGCAAACATCTCCTAGACCATCTGTTCATTTTTATGTGATAGTAAGCGTCCTGGAGATGTACTGAGCACATCCAGTCATCCTTGTGCAAGAAGGGCAAAATGAACTGAACCGTGACCATCCTAAACTTGGTACACCGAACTGACTTATTCAGAATGTCGAGATTGGTACTAAAAAGAATCGAATAAGTTCCAGATCTTTTCTGGTCTGGGAGAACATTTTGGATTACTTTTTTCTAACAGCTTTTGTATTTCCAAAGCTGCTATTTTTCTCTGACTGGGTGGAACATCAGCAATTTTGTTCTGTAACTGCGGTGGTTGGGAAAAGGGAATTCTATGGCCTCTGGAAATAATTCTCTGCACCCAAGTATCTTTTATGTCTAACCAGGCTCTTTGGTGCAGGGATAAGCAACCCCAACTGCCTCCAGACATGGTCAATCAGGCCTCTCTTCAGGAGCACTGAGACGGCGTGTCAAAGAATCAGTCTCTGGACCCCTGGATTCTGTGGGCCTCCTCTGCCACGTGGGCGGCATCTCCCATTTGAGTTCCCACCTTTGTCCCTGGAGGGGCTCTAACCACATTAATTGTGGAATGAACACTGGAATTTCCTGAACCACATCCTTCAACCACCTCACTGATTCCTGGAAAAGGCCCTTTAAGGGGCCTCAAAAAGTACGCCCACAGTAGGCAGGATCTATCGGTCTTATCTTGCACCTGGAGTGTGTGCATTTCACATCGGGGACAAAACTTCTTTCAAAAGGAGCATTGACAAAGAATGACTAAGGACTCCACAAAATTAGAAATGCATCCAGGAATGCTTCCTGATGGAAATGCCTGAACCCACAGCTCGAGGCTCCTTCAGCTGTAGGTGAAATGAGCCTCATAGATGAGTTTGAAATAGACTGAAGGGTCACTAACTGTGAAGTGATAGGAGACTCTGCCTCAGAAGTATTAGTCCCTGAGAGGATTTTGTGAGTTCCTTGATCAAATCCCTCTGTAACCTTGTAAGGTGTGGCAAGTAATTCAGGGACATGAGTGCAAAGGTCGCTGATGCGTACACATGCTTCTCAACCCTGTCTGCACCCTAGACTCCCTATTAGGGGGATGAAAAAAAACTCTGTTCCGCAAGTTCTTTTTTGGTTGCTGCCACCATAAAGTACAGTTTTGTGCCTACTATAAATGTAGATGTCCGATAGGTATGCATCTGCAGTCATAACATATGGGTTGTTCTGCCTCAGGCAGCCCTTCGGTCAGCCGGATTCCAAAGTCTGGGTCTGGCCTCGGCTGATGTCGCACTTTCCCCGACGTCAGAGCGTCTGGGGTATAAAAGCATCAGCCGACGCCATTTTCCTCAGTTTTTCTTGCCCCAGATGCCAGGTGCCCTCTAGGAAGGCTAAATTTGGATAAATGCAAAAAAGGTTCCAAACATTTGCAAACTTATATAATTATATACATGTATATACAAACAAATACACCATAATAGACTCCCCCAACTAGCTAAAAGAGGGGTAAGTACCCTAGGAATACCACTGAGGGGTAGGAGGGAGGGTAAACCTGACTGCAGATGCATACCTATCGGACATCTACATTTATGGTAGGTACAAAACTGTACTATGTCCTTCAAGGATGCATCTGCAGTCATAACATATGGGTAGAATACCATAGCCAATCTGGGGGAGGAGGCACTAAGAAAAGGATGGTGAAGCTAATATCCCCTGCAGGACTGCAGTAGCAAAACCTGCTCTGGATCTGGAGTATAAAGGTAGATTGTAATGTTTGGCAAATGTATGCACGGAGCTCCAAGTAGCAGCTTCTAAAATGTCCTTGGTAGCCACCCCTCGTAGGAAGGCTGTAGTGGTGGCCGTGGCCCTTGTGGAATGAGGCCTGATGTTTTCAAGAACCGTCTTTCCATGAAAGGAGTAACAAAATTGAATGCAATTTCCTATCCATTTTGAAATTGTCTGTTTGGAAATTGCTTTTCCTTGCACCCCAGTAGCATATGCTACAAATAGTTGGTCAGTTTTTCTGCTAGTTTTAGTTCTGTCCAAGTAGTAGCGTAGTTGTCTGTGTATATCCAGGGTGTGCAGAAGTTTTTCCCCTCTATTCTGTGGATTTGGGAAGAACGTAGGCAAGTGAATAGCTTGGTTCAAGGATACCCTAGATACCACCTTTGGCATAAAAGTAGGATTGGTTCTTAGTGAAACTCTGTCCTGATGGAAGATAAGAAATGGCTGTACTGCCATTAATGCTTGTAACTCAGATACTCTTCTTGCTGAAGTTATTGCCAGAAGGAATGCAGTTTTCCAAGACAGAAACTGTAGATCCGCTGATGCTGCTGGTTCAAATGGAGGAAGTGTTAGTTTCTCCAACACAAAGTTGAGATCCCAGGCGGGTAGAGGGGGTTTTCTTGGAGGCTTAATATTTTTGATCCCTCTCAGAAATTGCCTGAAGAGAGGGTGTGAGAAGATAGGTGGATCCACATTGTATTCTGCTGAAATTGCTGAGGCATGAATCTTAATGGAAGAATAGGACAGGCCATTGTGGAACAATTCTGCTAAGTATTCCAGAATATGTGTCATGTTTGCCACTGTCACATCTGAGCCTTTTGATGTGTTCCAAATGAGAAATATTTTCCATTTAGCTGAGTATGTCTTCCTTGTGGAAGGCCGGCGAGCTTCCAAGATGATGTCCTTCACTCTCTGTGATAAGGCATCTTGTTTGGGATTTCAGGAATTTTCCAGGCAGTTAGCTGCAATGTTTTCAAGTTGGGATGCATGATCTTGAAATTGTTCTGCGTCAGAAGAAGAGGCCATAGGGGGAGAGGCCATGGTTTTGTCTGAGACAGGATTCTCAATAATGGATACCAGTGTTGCCTTGGCCAGTCTGGAGCTATCAGAATCACTCTTGACTGCTCCTCCCTGATCTTCAGTAGAACAGTGTACATTAATGGGAGAGGTGGGAAGGCATATACTTTTAGAGCTTTCCAGCTGAAAGAGAGAGAGTCCACCCTCCAAGCTTGTGGGTGGTATGTCCTTGAGCAGAATGTTTCCAGTTGATGGTTGAGAGGGGAGGCGAACCGATCTCCGGCATTCCCCATTCCTTTGCTATGAGTTGGAAGATGTCTGGGTGCAGCATCCATTCGTGTGCGTCCATGGTAGTTCTACTTAAGCTGTCTGCCAGTGCATTCTCTTTTCCTGGCACGAACTGGGACTGTAGTTGGATATTGAGGTTCAGGCATAGTTCCCATAGATTCATAGCCAGCCGGCAGAGAGGGTAGGAGTGTGTGCCTCCCTGCTTGTTTATGTACCACATGACCGTGGTGTTGTCTGTCCTTATTAGCAGGTGGCCTTGATGGAGGAAAGGTTTGAAAGCCTCGATTGCATGCATCACTGCCAGCATTTCCTTTTGGTTTATGTGCATGCGTAGCTGACCTTGAGACCATAGGCCTTGGATACATTTGCCCTCCATGTGTGCTCCCCATCCTTGGTCCGAAGCGTCCGTGGTGATGGTTTGTTTTGTTTTTGGTTTGTTGAAAGGCAACCCTCTGTTGGACTGGCAGGCCTGAGCCCACCACAGAAATTCCTTTTGAAGGCAAGGAATGATTGGTATCAAAGCTTCTAGACTGTGACTGTGTTGAGACCATACACTCCTTAGGTACCATTGTAATTTTCTCATATGCAGCCTGGCCTGTGGTATCAGAATTATGCAGGATGCCATATAACCTAGGGCCTGCAGGATTTTCCTTGCAGTAAGCTGAGTTTGTCTTGTTAGCATCATGAAGTAATCTGGAAGTTGTTTTTGTTTTTCTTCTGTGAGAAAGGCCATTTGGATGGTTGTGTCCAGATCTGCACCCAAAAAGGTTATTCTTTGGGATGGCACAAGTCTGGACTTTTGGATGTTGACTGTGTATCCCAAGGCCTGTAGCAGGTGGATGGCATAAGCCAAGTCCTTTATCAAATTTTTCTTGTTGTCCGCTTGTATAAGGCAGTCGTCCAGGTATGGGTAGATCTGAATCCCCTGAAGTCTGCAGTGTGCAATTACTGATGCCAGGCATTTCATGAATACTCTGGGCGCAGTAGATAAGCCAAAGGGCAATGCTGAGAATTGATAATGCTCTGATCCTGCAAGAAATCTGAGGTGTCTTCTGCAACTTGGTCGAATAGGGACGTGCAGGTATGCCTCCTTGAGATCTAGAGTCACCAGCCAAGACTCCTTGCCCAACATGGGAAGAAGTTGCTGTAGGGTCAGCATCTTGAATTTTGGGACAATGAGAGTATTTAGTGCGGACAGGTCGCGAATAGGCCTCCATTGATTTTCTTTTCTTGGTACAAGGAATAGTCGAGTAAAATCCTTAGCCTTGTTCTGAAAGTGGTACCTTTTCTATAGCTTTCATTTGAAGCACGTTGTTGATCTGCCTTAAAGCCTCTGGCCTTTGATTTGGTGGTAGGTTTGGCATTCCGTGTCTTTTTGGCAAAGTGTGGAAGTGGAACCTGTATCCTTTGTCTATTATTTGCAGTGTCCATATGTCCCTTGTAATATAATGCCAGTTTTTTGAGAATAAAGCCAGCTTTCCACCCAAGGGTGCTTCCAGTTGATCCCTGGTAGGCGAAATCAGAGTAAAGTCATTGAGCCTGTCCTGGTGTAGTAGTTGTTGTTGCACTACTTCTCTGGTTGGCAGGCTGCCACTGACAGCCTCTGTAGGAGCCCTTCGATTGGCCTCTGCCTCTAGGGCGTCTGTTCCTGCCTCTCTGGGCTCTGTCAGAGTCTGGAAAGGACCAATTCTTAGTAGGCCAGTTTCTGCTGAATCTCGGTGGTTGTACTTGCAGGAAATCCTTAACTGTTTGCACAGATTTTGCCTTTTCTTCAAACTTTAAGACCTCCTGAGCAGAGGAGCCAAATAAATTTTGTTTCTCCATTGGAGCATCCAGGAGTTTAGCTTTAACATGGTCTGGCAGAGATTGTTCCTTCAGCCAGGCATGCCTACGAATGACTGCACCAGTCATAGCTGATCTAAATGAAGCCTCCAATGCATCATAGCCACATTTTAAGAAATGATTACTAACCTGCTGTGAGTTGTGTACCAAATCCTGCAGGGATTTACGGTCAAGGGGTTCAGGAGAAGAAAGTTTCTTATTCAGTTCATCTAACAAATACTCTTGGTACTGTATCATATGAAATTGACAATTTAATGCCCTAACAGAAAGAGTTGCAGAAGTATATACCTTCTTTCCCCATCTCTCTAAAGCTCTAGACTCTCTTTCAGAGGGTAGAGGATTTTTAGCTGTGGCGGCTGCAACCCCTTTAGGGCCCTGAGAAATAGTTTCTGGGTCTGCAGAATGTGCTTTATACAGATGGTAATGGGAATCCGGGACCCTGTAGTATCTATCAGGCTTGGCAGGGGCCGGAGGGAGAGCATCAGGTGCTGTACTGACATCATTGTACACATCATCAATTACATTCAAAACAGGAGGTATAGCTAAGGGCCTATGTTGAGGCAGATGTAAAAAGGTCCTTAATCTTTTTCTAGAATCAGAGAATTCCTGACCTTGCCATTGAAAATGCTCTCTCATGGAGTGTAGAGTCTCACCAAAGGAAAACTCTTCAGGAGGGGAGGCCGAAGGGATAGATTCTTCAGCATCAGAATCCTCATAGGGCGAATAAGCCTCCTCCTGGTGGTCTGACAACTCAGAGCCATCCGTGGACACATCTGAAGAGTGTGGGTCAGAGGGGTCAGTCCTGGGCCTTTTGTCTGGTGGAGGTTGAGAGGCCCTGTCTGGGTGAGGTTGCAAAACCCTAATTAAAGAAATAAGGTCCTCTGCAAGGCTGAGGATCTGAGAACTAGAGGAAGGCCTCTGGGAGGTAGTCTTGGGAGGCAAAGCTTTAGAAAGTTTAACAGCTTTAGCCCTAGAAAAGGCCTTAATGGACATGGAAGCAGGGGGCCTAGCTGCCCCACGTGCAGGAGTAGAAATGTCCAAAGGTATGGTGTCGGACATTTCCTGGACACTGGTTTCTGTAGGTAGCTCGGTAGCAGACTCAGCCGGGGCCTCCCGGGCCGCGGTGGTCGGTTGAATGGTTTCGGAAGAAGGAATCTCAGAGGACTCTGTTTTGGCTGAAACAGAGACTCGCGGTAGGCTTTACCGTGGTTTCAGCCGAAACCACGGGCCACGAGTGTCGGTCTTTGTCCTTCCGTTTTTTCACCAAATGCGAAGTCGGAGTCTCCGACGGCATTTTATATGCAAAATTGGCCCCAAAAAATTCCTCTGTAAACTCCGACCAACGTCTTAAGAGTTCGTCGGTTGAAGGAAGCACAGGCTGAACAGGCCGATATGTCGTGGTCTGGGCCTAAGCAAGGAAGGCAGTAGGAATGGAAATCCTTATGAGGTATTTGTTTCCCACAAGTTAAACAATTATTTACTTTGTCTGACATCGGCTGAGGCAAGAAAGAGTCCCCAACGGGGTACTTAGCTTTTTCGAAGTCTTCGGTAGCTGAATTCACTGAATCTGACCGACCGGCACTTGCGAACAGCTTCTGCTTCGGGCACCGCGCGGCAAAAAAGACTGAGGAAAATGGCATCGGCTGATGCTTTTATAACCCAGACGCTCTGACGTCGGGTAAAGTGCAACATCAGCCGAGGCCAGACCCAGACTTTGGAATCCGGCCAACCGAAGGGCTGCCTGAGGCAGGACAACCCATATGTTATGACTGCAGATGCATCCTTGAAGGACATCCATAGCATCCACTTGTACTCCTTTGTTCCAAAACTCCCCTCCTCTCAGTGGTGTCAGCGTTCTACCTGGTCTCTTGGGGACTGGCTCTATAGAATCCAGTTCCATCCATTGCCACTGAGAGATCAAACAGATGACCTCAGTGGGTGGAGTCACCCAGAAGTAGATGGGCCAGTACCAAATGCCTCCAGGAATACAGATTCCTCTTGAGAAGGGTTGTCAGTAGACCAACCACCCCTCTGTTTCAGGATTTCTAAAATGTCTCCAAATGAAATATCAGGTGCTGATCTTGGGGGCCCTTACCCTTCACTGAAATCGGCATCTTCCATGACTGACTCGTGACAGAAGTTCAAATGCCTCCTCTTGCACTCCCTCTGCCTAGGAATTTCTTCTATGGGAGGTTTCAGAGAAGTATCAGAAAAGATAATTTTGCCCTGTGGGGTCACCTGGAGACTTTGGGGCTGGCTGTCCCTATGGAGTAGAATACAGAGTTTCACAACACACCTGAGAACCAGAGGTAAGTTCCGAGGGAGGAGGAGCCATCTGATCTCTGGAAGAGAATAATCTACCACCTCAAAGGCAGAATGCCCTGGGGAGAAAAAAAACAACACTGCTTAGAAGGCATGTTTTTGGACCAACAGCTCCCTCCAACCCGAAGACACCACACCAGAGACAGGAGTCAGAACTTGGCTACTGAATGCCAAGGCTCTGAGAGGCAGAGACTGCTCCAACAACTTCGGTGTCAACTCTAACCCCGAAGATCTGATAATGAAGCTTCAGGTCTGAGAGCCGGCATGCTCAGAGAAGACATCGGATCCAAAGATAGATACAGCTTTGGATCCGAAACTCAGCACCAAGAAGTCTCGGATCAGATGGCTCCAAAACTGAATATTCTTCCACAGGGCCTTCCAGGACATAAAGTAGCTATGGACTCTGTCCCATCTGTCATGAATGAATGAAGACTGACATCAGGTAAAGAAATTGTGTTCTTACTATAATGTTCTATAGGTGTTGTCAATCCTCATTTGACATCCCTCCCTCTTACCCTCATGTCTGCTGATTTTCTTAAGGAGAGGGAATGCAGGTTTGCTGACATGGATTTCTGGTCTGCCAATGCATACGACTCCTGCACTGAAGATTTCGACCGTTTGGAGCGTCTTATGTCTAAGGAGATGATGGTTTTGTATGATTTTAAGTTACTGGAAAAGTATCCTTGAGGACTACCCCTAGGGGTTTGCGTATTGATAAACTGCCTGCCAGAGGTTTTGCAGATGATGAAAAACCTATTACTTGAATGGAGACAAGCGGCACATGACTGTACTTTGAAATGACTTAAAATTCTTATGAAAAAGAACACTTGCACTACTGATAAACTACGGGGGGGGGGATATTGTTGAGCTGCAGAAAAACTTAATGGAAAAGATCCCCCAAACCATTTATCATAGTGCCTTTAAGAACCATTAATGAAAAAAATAAATACGGATGAGTCGGAGGGTCCTTGTTCGTAAAAAACGTAAACTAAATAGAGATCTGAGAGACTTTGGGAATGATGAGGTGTATACTTGGCCATGTAACGGGCGACGTTATCATCAGAAATCCACAGTACGCATGTCCAGGAAGGAAGTTAGGTCCTCCTGTTCTTCAACGGAGACGACTGGAAGCAGAAAAAGTGTGTCGTTTGAAGAAATGCGTGTAGAAAGTTCTCCGGAAAGGGCAGAATCAACAAAAAACGCTCCTGTGGCCGGGAAATAGAGTTGGCAAGTTCAGACTGTCACGGAAGAATCCAGGGAAGCCTTACAACAACAAGAAGTAAGGACATATGTTAATGACTTTTTGAGCTCCGCTGATATTTGATACTTCTGTAAATGTTTCTGACTTTGACCCCTTGACTTTGGACAATGCCCCTCTTACTTTAAATGTGAATTCTAATTTTGTTGCAGCGTACCGACCCGTTTCTGAGGGTGATTTAAATGTTATTAATTTGTCTAAATTGTCTGTCTCATGACATGTTGAATGTTTTATGCAAAGGTTCCAAGTTCATACCTATGAAACTTCCGCTGCTAGCAGACATCATTATTGAAGTTAAAAAAGTTTGTTCGAAAATTGAATTTCAGGGTGTTCTTTTCAGAACGTGAAAAACATCTTGATTTAGAAACTTTGAATATTTCTGAGAGTGATGATCTATTAAATATAAGTATTTATGATATTTCTGAATATCTTGAATTGTGTGAACCTAACAACTGTGATAGTGAAAATGATTATGGAAGTTTTGGGGCGGGTTACAGACACATGGTTGTACCATATTTTCCTTCAAACAGCACCTTCATGCCACCTAAACAGTCGGATGCCATTAATGTGTTTGAACAGTTTGTACTAGGATTAAGCAGGAATTTGTTAATTTTCGTAAAGGTAAAATCAGTTACAATCTTAAGAAAAATGAATGGTTTGCATTGAAGAGTTAAGATGTAATTTGGATAAAGTAGAGTAAGACCTGCGGATAAAGGTGGTAATCGGGTTATGGATACGGAGCAGTACGAAGGTATGGTTCAGGTTTTGTTACAGGAAAATGTTTCTGTGAAGTTATCCGACAATCCATTGAAGCATTTCTCGGATGACCTTCATGAATTATTGGAGAAAGGTGAGAGGCTCAGGTTTTTGACTGCCAATGATGTTAATAAACTTACGGTGTCTGAAACCAGGCATCCATATATCTATGCTATTCCAAAAATTCACAAGTGTTTAAATAATCCGCCAGGGAGACCCATCATCTCAGGTGTAGGTTCATACATAGAGTTAATCAGTTTTTGGATTTTCACTAAGTATCTGATGAAGGTGCCATCTCATATTAAGAACACTAATGATGTCTGTAAGGCATTATATGTGGGATGAAGTTGGACAATGACTACTTCTGGGCAACAGTTGAAGTATCCTCCTTATACACCAACATTAACAAATGTTTGGGCTTGGAAGTCATGTCAAAAATGATGGTAAAGGGTCCCCGCACTACTTTATCTCTTCTAGAGTTTAGTTTGTCTCAATTATTTCATGTGGAAGAGTAATTTTTATTTACAAGCTAGGGGGACTGCGATGGGGGCAGTATTTGCCCCATCATATGCAGTCATTAACACGGGGGAGTTCGAGAAGCAGTTTGTTTCACAAACTCTTTCATCAATAAAGTTTTTTTTTATAAACAATATATTGATTTGATTTTTGTTTGTAGAGGCAGCCAGTCTTCATTCTCAGAGTTTATGCAGGATCTTAATGGTAACACACATGGTTTACAGTTGGTTTGGGAATGTCAATTCCGAAGGATACCCTTTCTGGATATTAAATTTTACATTGGGGAATGTGGTACAATGCAACATAGACCATATAGAAAACCTACTATGGTGAATAATTTTTGCATGCTAGCAGCATGCATCCACCCCATTTGACTAGGGCATTGCCAGAGGGTGAAATGAGAAGGATTCTCAGAAATACTTCTGAATTTTCATATCATGAAGTGTTTTCGAATGAGGCACAGGAAAGGTCATCTCGTAGAGGGTATCCTGAAGTGGACCATTTTGGGATCAAGCATATGGCATGTGGGAGAAGTTATGTTGAACAGCATAAAGCTGGTAGGGTATTTCAGCATCAGGATGATAATCAGAGGTTATTTTTTGTAACAAAATTTTCTAACTTTTCCAAGGTGTTAGAAAGGATTGTGAGGCAATATTGGCACATCGTGACAGATGATACACAGGTTGGTAGGCGATTTCCCAAGCACATAACTTTCTCCTACAGGAGGTTTAGCAACTTGAAGGAGTTACTTTGTAAAAAAATTGGATTGCCCCTTGGCCAGAAGGGAAGTGGGTATGTATAGGTGTGGGCATTGTTCAGTGTGCAACAGTTAGAAATTTGCATGGTGTTAAGATCAATGATAAAAGGTATTTTGCTTTTGAAACGTTTGATTGTCTTTCTTGTGGAGTTATTTATGCCATAGGGTGCGACTGTTCTAGTCCCTTTTGGTATATTGATCAGACTACAAGGAGGGTAAAAGTTCGCATTCTCGAGCATTTGGGTGATAACAGGAGAAGTAATTTAAACAGTCCTGTGGCTTCTCATTTTGTGTCTGTACTTAATGGTAGTAGTGAGGGGTTTATTTTTAGTGTGTTGGCAAGTCCCAGAAATTCTGTGGGAAACTTTAAAAGGGAATTGAGTAAGTTGGAACATAAAATGATAGTGAGCTATCATACACTACATCCTAGGGGTATGAATTTGGATAGAAATTTTACTCGGTTTTCATTGTAATTTTGTATTTCATTTATGGGACAAGATTAAGTAATTGCAGTTTTTTTAAGTTATTGGTAAAAATGTGGGGGGATGTAGTGTTATGTTATTGTACTTTCCATTCTATCCCTTTTTATGCGTTTCCCCCTCTTAAAATAGTTTTTATAACATCTATTTGCATTAAGCGTATGTATTGGTACTTTGAAAAATTGTTAAAGAATTGGTAAAAATCAATTATTCAATCAATTAACATTGTGAACAATTAGCCTAGCTGGTATATAACGGGATGGTTTATTGCTTTGAAATTGTTCCACTGAAGGCAAATTGCTGAGGTACCACAGCAATGAGCACTTTCATTAAACGGATTTTTTTCAGCCATCTGTGTTTCTGCCAGCGTTATTGGTTTTCGTTTTGGGTGTTTCTGAATTTGTGGCATGAGCGGAAAGTTTTTACTTTCCCTTAGTGCTTTTTTTTGTTAAAGGTCTGATAATTGTAAGAAAATTACAAAAAAAAATTGAAAATGCACACTTGAGAGTTGCAGCGACCACGTCTGTTCACAATGATGGTAAACGAGATCTGGAGAATGAAGGGGACTACAGAGTTATGGATAAGGGAGGTACTCACTCGAGAGACTGTAGTATCCACGAGCTGTGAAACAGTGTCTGAGTCAGATCAGAGGATTGGATCCAAACTCATAGGTTGAGGAATGAATGAAAAATTGACATCAGATCAAACGTTATTGCATGCCGTTGAGGTCCATACTAGTTCACAATACATACTGTTGTAAAACTCGCTATTAACTACTTAAGTTAATGAGCATAATATTTAGTCCCTGACTTTGGTCCTTACACCATGATATTTAGTCCCTGACTTTGGTCCTACACCATATTTAGTCCCTGATTTTGGTCCTACACCATATTTAGTCCCTGATTTTGGTCCTTACACCATGATATTTAGTCCCTGATTTTGGTCCTACACCATATTTAGTCCCTGATTTTGGTCCTTACATCATGATATTTAGTCCCTGATTTTGGTCCTACACCATATTTAGTCCCTGATTTTGGTCCTTACACCATGATATTTAGTCCCTGATTTTGGCCCTTACACCATGATATTTACTCCCTGATTTTGGTCCTTACACCAGGCTTAAATGACACCACATTGGGAAGTCAAGTCAGTAGTGTCCATTCCCTGCCCACACCTACAAGAAATAAGCTAGTGTCTCAATGTAAACAATCACCGGTACTTGCTCAGTGTTTCAGAAATAAGCTGTTACTGTCTGCGGATTATACAAGCATGTTGCCACAGAGAGATGGTAATTCTGGCATCACATTATACAAGTATATTACCACAGACAGCTCTCAAAGACACTCAAGAAAAATACAGGGATGTGGAAAATGTCACAATACAAAAATTAGAACACAAAGTGGGTACACAGAACGGAAGCTCAAAAAGGTAGAAGTTACACAAATGGAAACGGAAATGTGAAGGATTTAGTGTACAAAGTCTAAACAGAATTATGTTCTTACAATAACGTTCCATCTGTGCGGTCGATATCTATTCCATCATGACTGATGAGCTTTGGTTCCGTATTCAGAACAGACTCTGCCTATATAACAAGCTCGCACCAGCCAGAAACTCTCGAGCTAAGGTTACCCGCAGGGCCCAGTCTTCATCTTCGCAGATCACGTCTGCCCATTAGAATCAGAAAGCGGAGGCTTTGTCTGAGCAAATGTCCCAACACAAAACCAGGACCAAACCTGAACCTCCAGAAGCCCTTGGAGGGGGTGGGAAGGAGGGATGTCATGAATGAATGAAGACAGACAACACATACAGAACATTAGAGTAAGAACACAATTTCTTCACCTGATGTTGTCAATCTTCATTCATTCATGACAGACGGGACGAGTCCCTAGCTACTTCATTCATTCATGACAGACGGGACAGAGTCCCTAGCTACTTTACGTCCTGGAAGGCCCTATGGAAGGATATTTCTGAGCACCATTGAGCCAAAGGATGCTCTCCCCCTGGAGACCATGTCCAATTTACAATGAGTGATAAAGGTATGAGAGGTAGCCCAAGTAGCTGTTGCACAGATGTCATCCATAAAAACTCTCAAATAAAAGGATATGAGGTGGCAACTGACCTGGTTGAACACGCCTTGACTTCAGTTGTTAGACAAAGGAGATGCAGTCTCAACCATTTCGCCAAAGTGACTTTAGAAGCCGATTTACGTAACTTGGTTCCTGAAAAAGTACAGTTTTGTACCTACCATAAATGTAGATGTTAGAGTGTACACCCTGCTGCAGTTATCACACTTGGGTTATCCTGTCGTCAGGCGGTCCCGCAGTCGGCCGGAATTCCAAAGTCTTGGTCCGGCGTTGGTTGCTGTCGCTTCTTCCCTGACGTCAGTGCGCCAGGGGTGTAAATAATGCATCCGACGCCATTTTCTTCAGCTTTTCTTGCCCCAGATGTCAGGTGCCCCCAAAAAGGTGGTCAGAAATTAGTACCAAACTAAGAAAATTTTGCACAAACAAAAAATCCCTCCAGCTATAAGCAAATACATCAGGAAGGTATTGTAGAGATTTAACCAGTTAGATCAGAGGGGACAGAGGGAGGGTAATCTAGACTGCAGCAGGGTGTACACTCGAACATCTACATTTATGGTAGGTACAAAACTCTACGATGTTCATCGTGTTACCCTGCTGCAGTCATCACACTTGGGTAAAATCCCAAAGCTAAGGATGGGTGGCGGAGTCATAGAGGGTTAGAGGAGGCTAGAAGGCCCTGTAGAACTGCAGTGGCGAAGCCAGCCCTAGTCTTAAAGAGGTAAGTGATAGTGTTTGGTAAAGGTGTGTACTGAATTAGAAGTTATGTACTTACCATAACGTTCCATCTGCGTAGGTGTATTCATTTATCTGCAACCTGTGGGTATGGATCCGATATCGGATCCGAACTGGCATGGTTTATCCAGCTATGGATCCGAGCTCCTAGCTCCTCCCCTCACCCATAATGCCCTGCTCTCCCTACATGACCTCAGATCGAGTTTGCCCTGCACCAACTACCCTAACTAAAGGGTAACACACCCTATGCAGGACCCAACAAGGCCAGGGGGATAGGAGGGTGGGATGGTTGCAGACAAATGAATACACCTACTCAGATGGAACGTTATGGTAAGTACATAACTTCTAAATCTGAAGTAGGAGATTCATTTGTCAGCAACCTGTGGGACAGAATCCCCAGCTACCAGAATCTTGGGTGGCCATCATGGAAGGATATTCCGGAGCACCGCAGAGCCAAAGGATGCTCTACCTCTAGACGTGATGTCCAGCTTGTAATGAGTAATAAAGGTATGAGATGAAGCCCAAGTGGCTGCTGAACAAATGTCAGCCAGAGGAACCCTAGACCTAAAGGCCGCTAAAGTAGAGACAGACTGGGTCGAATGGGCATGGACTCCTTCCGGTGCGGGCCTCCCAGAGGCTTGGTACGCCAACAGAATACACTGAGAAATCCAGCGTGACAAAGAAACTTTGGAGATCGGTTTACCCAGATTGAATTTGGCAAAAGAAATGAACAACTGGTCTGATTGCCTATGACCAGCTGTTCTATGAAGGTAAAAACAAAGCTGCCTGTGCACATCCAAAGAATGCAGCTTGTATTTGCCTTTGTTTTGGTACTTGGGAAAGAAAACAGGGAGGTTGATGGACTGATTAATGTTAGCTTCCGAAGTTACTTTAGGAAGAAAGGAGGGATTGATCCTGAGGCACACCCGGTCCGGATGAAAGATCAAATAAGGTGGTTTCATGGACAGGGCCTGAAGTTCAGAAACTCTTTTAGCCGAAGTAATGGCTACCAAAAAAGCAGTCTTAAGGGACAAGAATTTAAGACCGACTGTGGCCGCAGGTTCGAAGGGGGGAGCGGTCAAGGCCTGAAGTACCAAGGAAAGATCCCACGGGGGAACAGTTTCTTTGACAGGGGGTCTGAGCAAGAAGGTGCCTTTTAGGAATGTTTTGCATAACTTAGCTGACAGAAGAGACCCTGAATCACGACCAACATGGTAATGACATATGGCCGCCAGTTGAACTTTGACCGTGGAACTACTGGCGCCATCATTAAAAAGCGTAGTAAGGAAATCTAGAACCAAAGGAAGGGGAACCGTGAAGGGATCTAGACCTTGCCGCTCCGCCCAACTGGAGAAACGCTTCCATTTACTGCGGTAAATTTTCCTGGTAGAAGGCTTGTGGGCCGCTACAAGAACGGCCTTAACTGGGGAAGAGATACCGGGAGTCCTGATTAGGAGTGGAACTGGAGTAGCCAAGCAGTCAACTTCAGGTTGTCCAGGTTCTGAATTGGTAGGTTCGATGGGTGTGATATCAGATCCGGAATGGGATCTAGAATCCAAGGTGGATTCACTGAATGAGACCTTAGGTAAGGGAACCAGATCTGTCGAGGCCAGAATGGGGCAATGAGGATCATTCTGCACCCCAACCGAGAGGCTTTCTGAAGTACTTGGAGCATCAGAGGCAGAGGGGGGTATGCGTAAAGAAGACCGGGAGGCCAAGCATGCACCAGAGCGTCTCTCGGGGAATCCCCTGGAGGGGGGATTAGAGTGAAAAAACAGTCGCACTTGGCATTTAAGGGAGAAGCAAAGAGATCGCAACAGGGAGTCCCCCACTGTGCGAAGATACGTTTCGCTACTTGAGCATTGAGAGACCACTCGTACGGGGAGAGAATGGTGCGACTGAGCTTGTCCGCTAGGATGTTGGACCAACCCGGAATATGCGTTGCGATGAGAAAGCGGTTGGTGGAGATCGCCCATTCCCACACACTCATGGCTTCTCGACAAAGGGTAAGACCTGGTTCCCCCCTGTTTGTTGATGTACCAGACGACTGACATGTTGTCGGACTGAATCGCAATTGTTCCCAGGGGAAGGAGGGCTTGAAGTGCTTGCAACGCAAAGCGCACCGCCCTCATTTCCAGAACATTGATATGCAGGGAGGTCTCTGAATCGCTCCACGTGCCTTGGACCGTCCGGCCACCCGCAAAATGCCCCCCCCACCCGAGGCGGGAAACGTCCGTGGTCACTGTGGCGAGAGGGGGAGATGCACAAAAAGGGCGGCCTCTGTGGAGATCCGGGGAATGGAGCTACCACAAGAGAGACCGCTTGCAAGCGTTGCTGATTGCAATGGGGTGATGTAGGAGAAGAGAGAGAAATGACCATTGCACCTGAAGTGTCCACTGAAGCACCTGCATGTTCAAGCGGGCGAGTGGAAGAAGAGTAATTGCTGCCGCCATAGACCCTAGTGCCCTCAGGACCAATTCCGCAGGAGCTGAGCTGGAGTGAAGGATGGCCCGCACCTGGAGTAGCAGATTCCGAACTCTGTCGGTTGTGAGAAAGGCTCTTAAATTTCTCGTGTCTAACCTGGCCCCTATAAATTCTATTATCTGAGTAGGGACCAGGTTGGACTTTTCTATGTTTACCGTGATGCCTAACCGGGGAGCTAGACGAAGAAAAGAGTCTCTTGCCAAGGATAGTAGATGCCTTGTTGGGGAGGTGAGAAGCCAGTCGTCCAGGTACGGAAAGACCTGCACCCCCTGAAGCCTCAGGTGGGCCGCAACCACTGCTAATACTTTGGTGAACACCCTGGGGGCTGTGGTGAGACCAAAGGGAAGGACCCTGAACTGGTAGTGACTGGCTCCCAGCCGGAAGCGAAGAAACCTCCTGAATCGTCTGTCCATTAGAATGTGGTAGTACGCATCCTTGAGGTCCACAGAGCACATCCAGTGATTCTCCCCTAGAAGGGGGAGGATGGATTGTAGAGTGACCATCCGGAACTTCTCCTTGGGAACTGCCAGGTTCAATAGGGCAGGTCCAGAATGGGTCTTAGGTCCCCCGTCTTTTTTGGCACTAAAAAGAACCTGGAGTAGAACCCTGATCCGATCTGGTCTGGGGGGACAGGCTGGATGGCTCTTTCTCAGCAGATGGCCAATTTCTGCTGAAGCAGCCTCCCTTTAATCGGGTGGAACATCGGGGAGGATTTTGAATCTTGGGACATGAAGAAAGGGGATTTTGTAACCTCTGGATATGATCTGGAGTACCCAGCGGTCCGATGTAATGGACTCCCATGCCGCTAGGTGTTCCGAAAAACGTCCCCCAACTGCCTCCAGAGTGGAGCAGTCAGGCAACCCCTCAGGGTTGCTGCATGGGCCGTTCAGAGAAAGGTTCTCTGGACCCAAAGTTCCTGGGAGCCCCTCTGCCCCGAGGGCGGCGTCCTCCCTGTCCTCCTCTGCCGTGGAAGGACTGGTTGTCCGGAGCGGGTTGGGATTGCTGCGACTTCCGGAACCACATCTTCTTCTGGCCCTTTTGGTTCCTAGAGTAGGACCTCTGGGGCACAGAGAAGCAGACTCAGACGGCAGACAGCGTCTTCCCGTCCTTCTCACTCTGAACCAAGGTGTCGCGAACCGTCTTGCCAAAAAGGGCAGAACCGTCAAAGGGGGCGTTCGCAAATGACGCCTTGAAGGGCTCTGTGAAATCGCAGTGGCGGAGCCAGGCCTGACGTCTTGTGACTAGGCCCACTCCCGCAGCTCTAGCGGCTCCCTCGGTAGCGTGGGAAAGTAACCGCATAGAGGTGTTGGATACGGAACGAAGAGTGGCCATACAGGTGGAGTGCAAAAGTTTGTCCTCCTGCGACATGGACTCTGGGGGGATGCAGCGTATTCCTTGATAAGATTGCGCTGCATCCTAATGACATGTGCCAAATAGTTGAGCGCCCTCACTGAGAAGGTCGCTGAAGTAAACATTCGCTTCCCCAAACGGTCCATCATCCGAGACTCCTTGCTCGGGGGATGGACTGAGGGACTCTCCTGGGTGAGTTCCCTCTTGGTGGCTGCTGCCGACAACATGGCATCTACCGGGGGGCCCTTACTACAGTGGGCACGGTCAGTAGGGGGGCTAAGGATCCTGTCAGGCCTCTTGGGGAATGGCTCCATGGTGTCCGGTTCCTTCCACGCCCTGGTGGTAATAAGGTCCACCAGGGGGTCGGCAGGAGGGGACACCCAAGAGGTAGACGGGCCCGCTTCAAATGCCTCCAAGAACACGGACTCATCCGAGAAAGACTTTGGGGCAGACCACCCACCTCTTATCCGTAACATTTCCATGATGTCTCCAAAGGAGATATCCTCAGAGGGTGATCTTGGGGAGCCTTCCCCTTCCTCCAAGTCAGTGTCTTCAGTTAAAGACTCGGGGGAGCCTATGTGCTTCCTCTTGCATGTATGCTTGCGAGGTGCTTCCTCGAGGGGGGCTGTCCGAGGAGCCCTCGCCAGCGATGTCCAGATCCAAGGGAACTGTTTGGGGCAATGAAGCGGGCTGTCCCAGTGGCCGGGTGATGGAAGCCTGGCCCAGAGCAGATGGAGTGCGGGATGGAGCCGAAGCAAGGACCGGGGGTCCGGATGCCCTCAACAGAGCTCTCTCCACTACATCAAAAGCAGAGGGGGAGCCAGCCTCGACAATAGGATCCGAACGTCGGCTCCCCCTCGGATCCGATGAATGGATCGGAGCTGGCGCAGAGCCCCTCGGATCAGAGGGAACAGTGTGCTCCGACAGGGACGGCGCCGAAAGCACACTGAGTCCCTCGGATCCGAAGCTCGGGCCAAGGCTCTGAGAGGTCGGATCCGACAAACTCAAGGGCAGGGTCGGATCCGAAGTACCCAGTACCGTCGGCGCCGACCCACCCCCGGCTCAGAGGCTGCCCGGCTCAGAGCGCTCCGAACCCGGGTAGCGGGTCAGAGAAGGAGCTATGGGCTTGAAAAATGGGGTAGAGCCCCCGAGGGGAGGCAGGAGCACTCCCATCTGCATCTGGGCCTGGATGAACCTTCGCATCATCCGGTCCAGATCAGCATCGGAAAGGCTGTAGGTAGACCTCGACGAGGCTACCGAGGTAGGCCTTGAATGCCGCCTCGATAGCCTCGACGGAGGTCAGGTCTCCTCATCCTCAGGCCCCGGTGAAAAACAAGGAGACCGGAGCCGAGGAGGAGGAGATCCAGCAGCCAAAGAGGCCGGAGGAGAAGCCCGCTTAGCCGGCGGGGCAGAGACGGAGGACTCTGCCCGCCGCTTGTGGTGCTTCTCTCTCCGGTCCTTCTTCCTGGCTTCCCTCTCCTCCGAACCCGTAGAGGGAGTTTGAATCCCGGGAGGGGGAGCAGGCAAGGCAGGAATTGCCGGAGCAGTAACTACCAACGGGGCGGGGGCTGAAGCAGAGTCCTGGGGCAAAAGTCCCACCAACACCAGCTTCGACCTCCGCTCCTTCAATGCCCTGGGTTTGAACCCTGCACAGATTGAACACCCAGAAGTGAGGTGTTCAACCCCAAGGCATCGAACGCACCGAGTGTGGCCATCAGCAGGGGAAAGCTTATGGCCACACTCGGAGCATTTAGAGAAAATAGGCTTCAGGGCCTCAGACATTTTTTTTTTTTTTTTTTTTTTTTTAACAAAAAAGTAAAGTAAGTACTGAAAATTACACACTCACACAAGGCCCCAAAGACAACTCGCACACACTACTACGCACCAACGAAGGGAGGGTAACAAAAGGTAAGTAATTTAAACTCAAAAAAGATCAATTAGATAGGGAACCTAAAACTTTCACACAGTTTTAAAAATTAAACTATCAAAATCTAATTTTAAACCAGAAAAATATCACTTAGCTCAGGAGCTCAAGAAAATCCAGCTGTCACCATGCACGGCAAACTAGATCTGAGGTCATGTAGGGAGAGCAGGGCATTATGGGTGAGGGGAGGAGCTAGGAGCTCGGATCCATAGCTGGATAAACCATGCCGGTTCGGATCCGATATCTGATCCATACCCACAGGTTGCTGACAAATGAATCTCCTACTTCAGATCTCTAAGTTGCAGCTTCCAAAATCTCCTTGGTTGGAACCCCCCCTGAGGAAGGTTGTAGATGTAGCTGTTGCCCTGGTAGAGTGGGGCCTAATGGTAGCAGGAACTGGTTTTCCATGATGGGTATAGCAAAAACGAATGCAACGTCCTATCCATTTGGAAATTGTTTGTTTTGATATAGCCTTCCCTTGTCCTTTGCATAGGATACAAAGAGCTGGTCAGATTTTCTGAAAGCCTTAGTTTTATCCAAATAGTAACGAAGCTGCCTGTGAATGTCCAAGGAATGCAGGAGTCCTTCCTCCTTTGTTCTGTGGATTTGGGAAGAAGGTGGGTAAGTGGATGGTTTGATTTAAAGCCACACTGGAAACCACCTTAGGCATGAAGGAAGGATTAGTTCATAGAGAAACTCTGTCTTGATGGAAAATGAGGAAGGGATCCACTGCCATTAGTGCCTGTAGCTCTGAGACTCTTCTAGCTGAAGTGATTGCTAGCAGCAGGGCAGTCTTCCATGATAAGAACTGTAGATCTGCAGAGAAAGCTGGTTCAAAGGGAGGTAGCGTGAGTTTTTCCAGAACAAAGTTGAGGTCCCATATGTTGGTGTAGGTGCTCTCCTGGGGGGCCTAATGTTTTTTGCCCCTCAGAGGAACTGCCTTAGCAGTGGATGAGAAAATAAGGGTGGATCCGTGTTGTAGTGGGCTGAAATAGCTGATGCATGGATTTTAATGCAAGAAAAAGAAAGTCCTTTGTGCAACATCTCAGTTAAATACTGTAGTATGTGAGGCTGAATTGTGTCTTGGCCTTTAGTTTGGTTCCAGGCACAAAACCTTTTCCATTTGTCCGAATAAGCCTTCCTGGTGCTGGGCCTCCTAGCTTCCAGAATAACATCCATAACTGCTTGGGAAAGCGGAGCTGGCAGGATGCTTAGTTGATCTGCCATTCAGCCATGTTTAAGATTTTGAGCTGGCTGTAAAGAATCTGAATGTCTTGCTGTTTGAGCAAATGGGTAATTTGTGGTAAAATCCAAGGTGGGCCCTGGGCCATATTCCTCAATAGCGGGTACCAGTGCTGGCGTGGCCAGTCTGGGGCTATGAGTATCAGTCATGGTCTCTCCTTCCTGACTTTTAGAAGCACCCTTGTGAGGAGAGGCAATAGAGGGAAGGCATATACCGTCAGGTTTTTCCAGCTGAATGAGAGTGCGTCCACTTTCCAAGCTTGATGGTGAAGTGCCCTTGTACAGAATTTTGTTAGTTGATATTTTGGGGGCTGGCAAACAGGTCTATGTCTGGAAGGCCCCATTTTTGAGTTATCATTGCAAATACTTGTGGATCCATTTTCCACTCGTGGGGATCCATTATGTTTCTGCTGAGGTCGTCTGCCAATGTGTCCTTCTTTCCTGGCAAGAATTGAGCTTGTAACTGAACTTGGTAAGCCACAGCAGTATTCCACAAGGTCATTGCTTGCCTGCATAGAGGGTAGGAATGTGTACCCCCTTGTTTGTTTATGCACCACATTACTGTGGTGTTGTCCGTCCTTATTGTAAGTTGTCCTGGATGTAATAGATTCTTGAAGGCTGTCTGAGCATTCTGTACAGCTAGCATCTCTTTTTGATTGATGTGCAGATTCCTTTGATCTGCAGTCCATATGCCTTGAACACCCTGTCCTGCCATGTGTGCCCCCCAGGCATAGTCCGAAGCATCTGTTGTCACAGTTTGCCTGGCTGGGGGCAAGGTGAAAGGCTGACCCTTGTTGAGGTGACATCCTTGTGACCACCATAGAAACTCCTGTTGTAGGCAGGGAATGACAGATATCATTGTGTCCAAGCTGTGGCTGTGTTGAGACCATACGCTTTTTAGGTACCACTGTAATTTCCTCATATGCAGCTTTGCAAATGGTATTAGTAGTATACAAGATGCCATGAAGCCCAAGGCCTGCAGAATTTTTCTTGCAGGTAGTTGGGTCTTTGTTGCCATTGTTTTGAAATATTGAGTCAGTTGTATTTGTTTGTCTGGCGTCAGATAAGCCTTCTGGGCTGTTGTATTCAAGCTGGCACCCAGGAATGTCATATTTTGTGAGGGTACTAGTTTTGATTTCTTTTCGTTTACTGTGTACCCCAGGCAACTTAGAAGATGTTTTACAAAAGCCAGATGTAAGGGGATGTCCTTGCTTTCTGCTTGGATGAGGCAGTCGTCCAGGTATGGGTATATCTGAATTCCTCTTTGTCTGCAGTACTGGTGCCAGGCATTTTGTGAAGACCCTGGGCGCAGTAGATAAGCCAAAGGGCAGTGCAGAGAATTGGTAATGGGTTGAACCTGCAATGAAACGGAGGTATCTTCTGCAACTTTGTCTGATAGGGACATGCAGGTATGCCTCCTTGAGGTCCAACATTACTAGCCATGCTTCCTTGCCCAACATGGGAAGTAGCTGCTGTAGTGTTAGTATCTTGAATTTGGGTACTTGTAAGAAGGTGTTTAGAATTGAAAGGTCCAGAAACTGTCTCCAGGCATTGTCCTTTCTGGGCACTAGAAAGAGTCTTGAGTAAAATCCTTGGCCTTGCCTTGCTCTGGAGTAGGTACCAGTTGAATGGCTCATGTCCATGAGAGCTGTAATTTGTTTTTGTGCCTCTGCCCATTGATTTTGTGGCAGGTTTGGCATTCCTCTTTTCATTGGCAAGGTGTGAAAATGGAATCTGTATCCTCGTGAAATGTCTAGGACCCATGTGTCCTTTGTGACAATGTGCCAGTTGTCCGAAAAAAGTGCGAGTTTTCCTCCCAAGGGGGCTGCCAAGAGATTGTTGCTTGGCCAGATGAGGTGCAAGTCATTGAGTTTGCCTTCTGGTAGTTTGGGACCTGTCTTCTCCTCCCTTCTGTGTTGCAGTGCCCCACTGGCGAGGTTTGTACTGGGCTTGAGGTTGTCCTCTGCCTCTTGGACATCTGTATTTACCCCTCTGTGGTCTGTCAGTAGCTGGAAAGGACCAATTTTTTGTTGGCCAATTTCTACTGAAGCGAGGGGGCTGTACCTGTAGGAAATCTTTGACTCTGCATAGATTTTGCCTTATCCTCCATTTTCTTTAAGACTTCTGCTTTAACTCCAAAAAGAACATCCTGCTATAAGGGAGCATCTAGAAGCTTTGCTTTAACATGATCAGGCAGAGTTTGTTCCTTTAACCAAGCATGCCTACGTATAACCGACCCAGTGACAGCTGCTCTGCAGGAAGCCTCTAAATAATCAAACCCACATTATAAAGTAGGTTTGCCCACCTGTTCAGTTGCGTGCAACAGATCCTGTATTTCTTTCAATTCAGACTGTTGAGGGAGTGTGCTCATTCTTTGTTTTAACAGAGATATAAGAAATTGTTGATACTTTAACATGTGAAATTGGCAATTTAGTGCCCTCATAGCTAAAGTGGCTGAGGTGTAAACCTTTTTCCCCCCACCTGTCTAGTGCTCTGGAGTCCCTTTCAGAGGGTACAGAATTTTTTGCCAGAGAAGCCTTAGCCCCTTTGGGACCCCGGGAGATAGTCTCTGGATCAGCAACAGAGCTTTTATAAAGAAATTTGTGGGAATCAGGCACTCTATAGTATCTGTCAGGTTTGGCCGGAGCAGGAGGCAGAGAGTCTGGGTTCAAACTGGATTCTAAGTAAACATCACCCCCAATGTCTAAAACTGGGGGGATGGCAAGTGGTCTGTGTTGGGGGAGTAAAAGAAACTCTCTGAGCCTTTTCTTTGAGTCAGAGTAGTCCTGACCTTCCCAGTCAAAGTGTTCCTTCATAGTGTGTAAAGTTTCCCCAAAGGAGTAGTCTTCAGGAGGAGAAGCTGAGGGAATGGAATCCTCAGCATCAGAATCTTCATAAGAGGAGGAGGAGTAATCCTGGTCCTCTGAGGAGCCTGAGGAAATGGACACTTGTTCAGAGGATGCATAATCTTCCTCTTGTCTAGGCCTTTACTCAGGGGAACCCCTGATTAGAGAAATCAAATCTTCAGCCATTTTGAGCATCTGTTTCTTAGGCATGGGGCCTTGAACATGGGGACTGAAGTGCAGTCTTTTTAGGTTTAATAGAAGTCTTCATCTTAGGGTAAGTTTTAATGGTGAGCGTCGGTCTGAAGACGCCTTCAGAAACAGACGGAGTTTCTGCAGCACCGATATCTTTTTCAGCGGTGTCGTCGGTAGGGGCTGTACAAAATGGCTGCGTCGGCCTGGTACTTTCCGCCAAAGTTCCAAAGCGGTCTCGGGTTCCAGATCTGCAGTAGTCAGGGACTGCGTCGGAGCCTCAATGAAGACCGGTGAACCGTAGACCGTACCAGCCGAGGCCTCGGAGTCTGGCTTGGGTCTAGGCTGCCTGTCCTTATCCTTGCGTTTTTTTGTGCATGCCGGTAGTCGGTTGCTCCGACGGCATGGTGCAGTTAAATTTTCTACCAAAGTAGTGTCGTGCGAAATCAAAGCGTCTTTTTATAGTACGCTTATTAAACCTAGCACAAAACTGACTAGTGACGTCGTGGACTGGGCCTAGGCAAGGTATGCAGTAAGAATGAAAATCCTTATGAGGTATTTGCTTCCCACAAGAAATACAATTGTTAACTTTTTCTGACATCTGTCTGAGACAAGAAAAGTTTTCCCAATGGGGTACTTAGCTTTATTGAAGACTTCGGTCTGAAATTAGAGCTCAAAAATCTCAGGAGTCAGCCGACCGGCACTTGAGAACTGCTTCTGCTTCGGGCACCGTGCAGCAAGAAAGATTGGAGAAAATGGCTTCGGATGCATTATTTACACCCCTGGCACACTGACGTCAGGGAAGAAGCGACAGCAGCAGACGCCGGACCAAGATTTTGGAATTCCGGACGACTGCGGGACCGCCTGACGACAGGATAACCCAAGTGTGATGACTGCAGCAGGGTAACACGATGAACATCAGGAATAACTGGTCTAATTTCCAGAATTATTTAGTCCGGTCTAAAAATGCAACTGTCTATGTACATCCAATATATGCAGACAATATTCCCCTTTGTTATAAAAAATTGGGAAGAAAACTGGCAGGTCAATGGATTGATTAATATTGAAGTCGGATACAACTTTGGGTAGAAAGGAGGGGTTAGTCCTAAGAGATGCTCTCTTTTTGTGAAAAACTATGCAAGGGTGTTTCACACGCAAGGCCTGTAATTCTGATATTCTCCTGGCTGATGTGATGGCTACCAGGAATAAAGTCTTCTAAGACAAAAACTTTATATCACAAGTGGCAGCTGGCTCAAAGAGTTGTCAAGGCTTGCAGGACTAGTGTCAAATTCCAAGGTTCAATAGGCTCTTTAAAGGGTGACTTCAAATGCAGGACTTTTAAGGTTTTGCAGAGACAGTGACATATTAAAGAGAAATCCTAAAAACCATCATGGAAATTAGAGACCGCTGCTAAATGGACTCCAATGGCAGAAGCTGAGGCACCCAAATGGAGTATGGTTGACAAATACTCTAAGCACTGCATTAAATCAGAGCCAAAGAGGGGTCAAGTCGTTTTTCTCAAGACCAGAACGTAAACCTGTTCCACTTACCATAATACATTTTTCTGGTGGACGGTGTATGGGAAGCTAGAAGTATTTTCTGTACAGGGAAAGATACATTATTTTGCCTGGCAATTACTGGAAGTGGTAGTAGCAAGCGGTCAGCTTGAGGCTCGATAGGTTTGGATGGACCAACCCCTGTGGATGCGACAGTAATCCTGGAGTCAGGTCCAGAGTCTATGTGCAGTGAACTAGGTGAGACCAAATGAAGGGAAATCAGACTTGGCAGGGCCAATGAGAATTACTTTGCTTCTCAACCAATGTGCTTTCTTTAGAAATAGTGGGATCAGGGGAAATGGAGAGAAGGGATATAGCAGTCCTGGGGCCCAATTGTATACAAGAGCATCCCGAGAAGGGGTATTAGGGCAAAGTAGCTGCTGCATTTGTGGTTGATGGGAGACCTGAATAGATTGCAACAAGGCTAACACCAATGATGAAAAAGCTCTGATGCTACTTTGGGATTGAGCAATCACTCGTGAGGCAGAAAAATGAATCTGCTCAGTGTGCCCGCAATCACAGAGTTCTGGGAATGTGCGTTGCTATCAGAAAGTGGTTGGAGGCCATTGCCCACTGCCATACTCTCATGGCTTTCCGACATAATGGGTGAGATCTGGATCCCCCCTGATTCTTGATGTACCATATGACCGACGTCCAAATGGATAGCAATTGTCCCCATGCGACATGTCGAAATGGATGGCAACTGTCCCCAACAGGAGGGCAGATTGGAATGCTTGCAATGCCATGCTTGCAATGCCAGAAGTACTGCCCTCAGTTCTAGGACGCTAACCTGCAAATTTGCCTCTAAAGGGGACCAAGTGCGTTGGACTCTCTTTCCCTAAAAATGCCCCACACCCACCCCATCAGGGATGTGTCCATGGTCACTACAACCTTGGGGGTGAAAAGGGATGACTCCACAACTCCATTTTTGATTTCATCCACCAATTCAGATCCTTCTTGCAACGGTTTGTTATACGTATTGGGTGTGACATAAGATGTGTTAAGAGGGACCACTGTGACACTAGAAGCCATTGTAGTAGCCTCATATTGAGTCTGGCTATGGGAACTATGGTGATTGTTGCTGCCACTGACCCTAGCAGCTGAAGAACTAAACGAGCTGGGACTTTGTCCTGAGAGAGTATCACCCAGAGCTGACATCTTAGCCTCTGTAGTCTGTGATGAAGTACGACAAGACAGGACCTCATGTCAAATGTTGCCCCTATGAATTCTAGGCTTTGAGAAAGTTCTAGCGTTGACTTTTCTTTCTTGATTGAAATACCCAAGACTCGTGCCAGCTGTAGGATGTAGTACATGGTGAGAAGTAGTAGATGCTTGGTGGGGGTGGTAAGGAGCCAATCATCTAAACAAGGAAACACATTAAATCCTTTCAGTCTCAAGGGAGCTGTTACTACTGCCATGAATATGGTGAACACTCTGGGGGCTGTGGAAAGACCAAAGGGCAGTGCTCGGAATTGTTAATGACTGACTCCCAACTGTAAGTGGAAAGGTCTCCTGGAGCGCTTGTCCATTTTTATATGGTAATACATATCCTGGACGTCTACTGAGCACATCCAATCACCTTTTTCCAGAAACATAAGGATAGATTGAACCATGAACAACCATAATTTGGTCTGTTTGATGAACTTGTTCAGGATGCAGAGGTCTAAAATTGGTCTACAGTCCCCTGTCTTTTTGGTACTAAAAAGAAACCAGAGTACAATTTAGATTCTACTTGGTCTGGTGGGACTGTATGGATGACTTTTCCAAACAGCTTTCGAATTTCTTGTGATGCTATGTCCCTCTGACAGGGTGGACCATCTGGGATTCGCATTTGTGGCTTCGGATAAAGATCAAAGGGAATGTGGTAACCTCCGTTAATTATCATCTGCACCCAGGAATGCTATGTTACTGTATATGTCAGGCTAGGTGGTGCAGAGAGAATCATCCCCAGACTGCTTCCAGAGGTAAGCAATTGGGCCGCTCTTCAAGATCTCTAATAGGACTGCCTGGAAAAGGAATCCCTGGAGCCCTGGTTACGTGGGCCCCCTCTGCCATGGGGGGGTGTCTTTCTTGCAAGTTCCCCCCTCTGCCTCAGAGGGAAAACCCTCTGCCTCAGGGGGAAAACTCAACATATGCGTCACAAAAGGCCCTTGGGATTTCCTGAACCACATCTTTCCCCTTCTCATATTCCTTTTGTAGGATCGTTGGGGAGTGGAAAAAAGTACAGTTGTTTATACTTACCATAAATGTAGATGTTGAGTGTATTCCCTGTTGCAGTCATTACATTTGGGTTATCTACTTGCAGGTAGCCCTCAGTCGGCCTGATTAACAAAGTCTTGGGTCCTGCGTCGGTTGCTGTCCCTTCTTCCATGATGTCATGGATATAAAATATGCAGCCAACACCATTACATCAGTCTTTCTTGCCCCAAATGTCAGGTGCCCCCCTAATGGGAAGCAATATAAAAGCACAAAGATATACCTCCAACAAAAAAGCAAATACACCAAAAAGGTTTTTAAGCATAGGAAAGGAAAGTAGAGGTATAGCCAAAGGAAGTTAGGGGACTGGAGGGAGGGTAACCAGGACTGCAACAGTGAATACACTCCAACATCTACATTTACGGCAAGTATACACAACTGTACTACGTTCTTAGTGTTTCACAGCTGCAGTCATTACATTTGGGTAGATTCCCAAAGCTATGGTCGGGAGGAGGAATTTAGATAGCATTAGGGCCAGCTATAAGGCCCTGCAAGACTGCAGTGGCAAAGTCAGCTCTGGACTTAGAGAAAATTGGCAAATGATAATGCTCGGTGAAAGTATGTACAGAACTCCAGCTAGCAGCTTCTAGGATGTCCCTGGTAGGGACGCCTCTGAGAAAGGCTGTAGAGGTACATGCAAGCCCTGGTGGAGTGAAGGCTGATCCCCTGGGGGATAGGTTTTCCATGGTGCTTATAACAGAAATGAATGCAATGGCTTCTCCATTTAGAAATGGTTTGCTTTGAAATAGCCCTCCCCTCTGCCCCTGCAGCAAATGCCACCAGCAGTTGGACAGGACTAAACCTCAAAGGAAATCTGAGCAAGTAGAATCTAAGTTGTCTGTGCACATCTAAGGAATGCAGTATCCATTCCCCTTTGTTCTGTGGACTGGGAAAGAAGGTTGGCAAATGAATGGACTGATTAAGAGCCACACTGGATACCACCTTGGGCATGAAGGGTGCATTGGTTCTGAGGGACACCCTGTCCGCATGAAATATGATGAAAGGCTCCACTGCCATAACGGCCTGTAATTTAGATACCCTTCTAGCTGAAGTGATTGCTAAAAGGAAAGCCGTTTTCCAAGAAAGAAATTTTAAGTCTGCAGTAGCAGCTGGCTCGAAAGGAGGTAGAGTGAGTTTCTCCAAGACAAAGTTAAGGTCCCAGGCTGGGGTTGGAGCTCTCATGGGTGGTCTCAAATTTTTGTCCCCTCTGAGGAACTGCTTGAGCAGTGGATGAGAGATGAGGGGGGGGGTTCTGTGTCAATGAGCGGAATGAATGAGGCGTGGATATGAATGGAGAAAAAAAAAGACGGGCCCTTGTGAAGCATCTCAGGTAAGTATTGTAAAATCTGAGGTAAATTGGGCGCTGCTGTGCTCATCCCTTGAGATTGGTTCCAAGCACAGAATCTTTTCCATTTTTCAGCATAAGATTTTCTAGTACTAGGCCTCCTTGCCTCTAAAATGATGTTCATCACTGGTTTGCTGAGGGATGGTAAAGGAGAGATTAAGTAATTAGCAAGGCTGCAAGGTTCAGTGTTAGAACCTGAGGGTGCAGAATCTGGTTCTCCTGCTGAGACAGCAGGGAAGGAGTCTGAGGCAGGTGCCATGGAGACAACCGTGACACACTGCGCAGGAGGGGGTACCAGTGTTGGAGAGGCCAGTCAGGAGCAATCAAAATCATCCTTGATTTGTCCCATTTGATTTTTAGTAGTACTTTGGAGAGCAGAGGGGGGAAGGCATAGTCTGATAGGTTTTTCCAGCTGAAGGACAGACCATCCACTTTCCAGACATGTTTGTGGGGAGTCCCTCTACAAAATTTGTCCAACTGGTAGTTCTGGGGAGAGGCAAACATGTCTATATCTGGGCTCCCCAATTTGCTTGTCAACATGTTGAAAATCCTCGGTTCCAGTTTCCACTAGCGTGGGTCCATGAGGTTTCTGCTTAGTCCATCTGTCAGTGTATTTAACTTTCGTGGCAGGAATTGAGCTTGTAGGTGTACTTGGTAACTCAAGGCTGTGTTCCACAATGCCATGGCTAGTCTGCAGAGGGGGTAAGAATGTGATCCCCCCCTGCTTGTTTATGTACCACATAACAGTGGTGTTGTCTTTCCTATTAGTTGTCCTGGGAGAATGTGGTCCTTTAAGGCTGTCACAGCATTCTGTACAGCCAAAATTTCTTTTTGACTGATATGCAAGTGCATTTGGCTTGGGTTCCATTTGCTCTGAATGCACTTCCCGACCAGGCAAGTCCCCCCGTGCATAGTCTGATGCGTCTGTTAGGGTTTGGGTGGCAGGGGGTGATGGGAGAGGTAGTCCCTTGTTTTGGTGTCAGGCCTCTGCCCACCAAAGGAACGCTAGGCATAGGTAAGGTATAATAGGAATCATTGTTTCCAGGTCTTGAGAATGTTAACACCATAGGCTTTTTAGATACCACTGTAGTATCCTCAAATGCAGTCTTGCATATGGAATTAGAATAATGCAGGAGGTCATAAACACAAAAGCTTGCAGTATTTGTCTTGAAGATAGCAAGGTCTTTGTGGCCGCTTGTTTGAAGTGGGTTGTCAAATGAATTTGTTTCTCTGGCGTGAGGTAAACTAAAATCCAAAAAAGCATCATCAACAATGTCTAGTACAGGAGGAACAGCTAAAGGCCTATGCTGAGGTAGGCGAAGGAAATCCCCAAGCCTCTTTTTGAATCAGAAACATCCTGGCTTTCCCAGTGGAAATGTTCCCTTAGAGTGTGTGAGGTTTCCGCAAAAGAAAAATCCTCAGGAGGGGAAGCAAAGGGAATGGAGTCCTCTGCATCAGAATCTTCATAAGTAGATAAGGGCAAATCCAGATCATCAGAAGAATCAGAAAAACAGAATCCTAATCAGAAGATTAATAATAAACTTCAGTCCTAAGCCTCTTAGAAGGGGGGGGGGGTTGGCTACCCCTTATTAGAGTTATTAGATCTTCAGCCATTCTTATTTGTTTTTTAGGGATAGAAGCCTGAGCATGTGGCCTGGGCGTCGGTTTTAGGCATGGATCGAGATTTAGGCCTAAGTAAGGAAGGAGGCGTCAGTTTAATATGCAAGTCCGTAGGTCTGAATACGCCCTCAGAAGCCAGTGCCTGCACAGCAGCTCCGGACCCATCCAAGGTAGCGACATCCTCGGGTTCCATAGTTTAAGCATCTCGCGGCATACTGGACTCCGAATGGGTCTCAGTAGAGGCCTGCGAATCAGAAGTAGCAGGTATCAGGGGTTGCGAAAGCGCCTCACTTGAGTACCGGTGAACTGGCCACTGGCTTAGGAGAAGCGTTGGAAGTTTTGGACCTCGGTGGCCTGTTTTTATCTTTGCGTTTCTTCGGACTCCCGGTAGTCGAATGGCTAACAGACGACATTTCCAGATAATTCAACCAAGAACTGAAATATTTAGAGTCAAAAATATACCTACGATGGATAGTGCACTGATTAAATAAAGCACAAAACCGACAGCAAGGTACGTCGTGGTCAGGGCCTAGGCAAGGAATACAGTACGAATGAAAATCTTTGAGGTATTTGCTTTCCACAAGTAATGCAATTATTAACTTTTACTGACATCGGTAAGAAGCAAGAAAAAGTTTCAACGGGGTACTTAGCTTTAGTTGAAGACTTTGGTTCTGAAACTTGAAAACGAAAATTTCAGGAGTTGGCCGACCAGCACTTGCGAACTGCTTCTGCTTCGGGCACCGCACGGCAAGAAAGACTGATGTAATGGCGTCGGCTGCATGTTTTATACCCTTGATGATCTGACGTCATGGAAGAAGGGACAGCAACCGATGCAGGACCCAAGACTCCAACTCCATCCGGGACTTCACTCGCTCGCCCAGAGCCGAGGGTTTTTCTCCACAGACTCCAATTAAGGTAAGTGTCACTGTTAGAAGAGAACAATTCAACGAATATACTTTTGAAAGATAGATGTGATAAAAGCAAAGCACGGTATTAGAAGAGACCAGGATCTGTCACATGCTAATGCATACAATAAACTAAAATTACAAGCACAGGAACAACTTAGAAGATATGCAGATAAATAGAAAGGAAAAATACAAAAAGTACAGTTTTGTACCTACCATAAATGTAGATGTCCGAATTGGATAGCATCTGCAGTCATAACAACTGGGTTGTCCTGTCGTCAGGCAGCCCTTCAGTCGGCCGGATTCCAAAGTCCGGGTCCGGCTTCGGCTGATGTCGCACTTCACCCGACGTCATCTCTGGTGGTCTTCGGGTATATAAGCATCAGCCGACGCCATTTTCTTCAGTGTTTCTTGCCCCAGATGCCAGAAGCCCTCTAGAAGGCTAAAAATTTTGGATAGATGCCAATGTTTCCAAAAGATAGAGGTAAACACAAAAATAAGCATGTATGTACATAAATACAAACAAATACACCATGAAAGAAGTCCCCCCACTAGCTAGCTATTAGAAGGGTAAACACCCTAGGAGTACCACAGAGGGAAGGAGGGAGGTAATCCTGACTGCAGATGCTATCCAATTCGGACATCTACATTTATGGTAGGTACAAAACTGTACTATGTCCTTCATGGATGCATCTGCAGTCATAACAACTGGGTAGAATACCATAGCCAACTAGGGAGGAGGATAAAGGTAGATTATGGTGTGTTTAGGATCCCTTGCAGAACAGCAGTGGCAAACCCTGCTCGGGATCTGGAATATAGAGGTAAATTATAATGCTTGGCAAATGTATGCACGGAGGTCCAAGTAGCCGCCTCAATAATGTCTTTGGTAGCCACTCCTCGTAAGAAGGCTGTGGTAGTGGCTGTTGCCCTTGTAGAATGAGGTCTTATGTTCTGTGGAATTTGCTTTCCATGGAAGGAGTAACAGAATCGTATGCAATTTCCTATCCATTTGGAGATTGTCTGCTTGGAAATAGCTTTTCCTTCCCTTCCTGTTGCATAGGCTACGAAAAGTTGGTCAGTCTTTCTGCTATTTTTTGTTCTGTCCAAGTAGTAGCGTAGCTGTCTATGTACATCCAAGGTATGCAGTATTCTTTCCCCTCTGTTTTGTGGGTTGGGAAAGAAGGTAGGTAAGGTGGATTGCCTGGTTTAAGGACACTCTGGATACCACCTTAGGCATAAATGTAGGGTTAGTCCTCATGGACACTCTATCTTGGTGGAAGATTAGAAAGGGTTGCACTGCCATTAAGGCCTGTAGTTCTGAAACCCTCCTTGCTGAAGTAATTGCCAGTAGGAAAGCAGTTTTCCATGACAGGTGTTGCAGGTCTGCTGTTGCTGCTGGTTCAAAAGGTGATAGAGTCAATTTTTCTAGCACAAAGTTCAAGTCCCAGGCTGGTAATGGTGGTTTCCTTGGAGGTTTTACATTCTTGATTCCTCTGAGGAACTGCCTGAGCAAAGGGTGTGAAAAACAGGTGGAACAAAGCTGTATTCTGCTGAAATAGCTGATGCATGAATCTTGATGGAGGAATAGGACAGGCCTGAATGAAGTAGTTCGCCAGATACTCCAGAATGTTGGGCATATCTATGTTTGATACATCTTTACCTCTTTCTGAGCTCCAAATGACAAACCTTTTCCATTTTCCAGCATAGTTTCTTCTTGTTGAAGGTCTGCGTGCTTCAAGAATAATGTCTTTAACTCTTTGTGAAAGCTGTGGATTAGCAGCTGCTATGTGATGTTCCATGCAGTCAGTTGCAACGCTTTTAGGTTTGGATGCATGGTGCTGTAGTTGTTCTGAGTTAGCATCAAAGGCATCAGGGTATTGGCCACATATTGTTCGAGACATGCTCCTCAGCAGTGGGTACCAATGTTGTCTTGGCCAGTTTGGAGCTATCAGGATTATCCTTGGACGTTCCTCCTTGATTTTTAGTAATACTTTGTGTATCAAGGGAAGAGGTGGGAATGCATATGCTGATAGTCCTTTCCAGCTGAAGGAGAGCGAGTCCACTTTCCATGCTAGTGGGTGGAATGTCCTTGTGCAGAATTTTTTGAGCTGGTGATTGAGAGGTGATGCGAATAGATCTATCTGAGGCATTCCCCATTTCTTCGAGATGGTCTTGAAGATGTCCGGGTGCAGCTGCCATTCGTGGACATCCGATGTAGTCCTGCTTAACATATCTGCTAGAGAGTTTTCTTTTCCTGGTACAAATATTGCCTGTAACTGGATGTTGTAGCTGAGTGCCAGGGTCCACAGCTCCAAAGTCATTCTGCATAGGGGTAGGAATGAGTGCCTCCCTGTTTGTTGATGTACCACATGACTGTGGTGTTGTCTGTCCTTATCATCAACTGGCCTTCCTTGAGAAATGGTCTGAACTTTTGGATTGCCAGTTTTACTGCCAGCATTTCTTTTAGGTTGATGTGCAGGTGAAGTTGGTCCTGTGTCCACAATCCTTGCACGCATTTGTCCAGCATATGTGCCCCCCATCCCAGGTCTGAAGCATCTGTTGTGATGGTCTGGCTTGCTTGACTTTTGCGAAAGGGCAGGCCTGGGTTTGACTGGCATGCGTGAGCCCACCATAGGAACTCCTGTTTTAAGCATGGTATTAGTGGGATTTCCGTTTCTAGGCTGTGTCTGTGTTGGGACCATAAATTCTTTAGGTACCACTGAAGCTTTCTCATATGTAGTCTGGCAAATGGAACCAAGATTATGCATGATGCCATGAAACCCAAGGCCTGCAGTACCTTTCTTGCTGTTAACTTGTTCAGATTTGTTAGTGCCAAGAAGTAAAGAGGGAGTTCTTTTTGTTTTTCTGTAGTTAGGAATGCCATTTGTCTTACTGTGTCCAATTCCGCTCCCAGGAAAGTCCTTGTCTGGGATGGTATCAGCCTTGACTTTTGTAAATTGACTGTGTATCCCAGTGCTTGAAGCAAGTAAATGACCCTTTGTAAATCTGTTGTCAGCTTGCTTTTGTTGTCCCCTTGTATCAGACAGTCGTCCAGGTATGGATAAATTTGAATTCCCTGTAGTCTGCAATGGGCGATTACTGATGCCAGGCATTTTGTGAATACTCTGGGCAGTAGATAAGCCAAAGGGCAATGCTGAGAATTGATAGTGCTCTGATCCTGCAAGAAATCTGAGGTATCTTCTGCAGATAGGTCGAATGGGGACGTGCAGGTATGCCTCCTTGAGATCTAGAGTTACCAGCCAACACTCCTTGCCCAGCATGGGAAGAAGTTGCTGTAGGGTCAGCATTTTGAATTTTGGGACAATGATGTAAGTATTTAGGGTAGACAGGTCTAGAATTGGTCTCCAACTTTTTTCCTTTCTTGGAACTAGGAATAGTCTGGAGTAGAACCCCTTTCCTTGCTCTGTTGTTGGCACTTTTTCCACAGCTCTCATGTTTGCTAATTCCATTATCTGTTGTAGAGCCTCTGTTTTTTGATTTGGAGGTAGGTTTGGCATTCCTCTTTTGACTGGTAAAGTGTGGAAGTGGAACCGGTAACCTTGATCTATGGTTCGTAAAATCCACTTGTCCTTTGTTATGTGGTGCCAGTTTTTTGAAAATAAGGTTAGCTTTCCGCCTAGAGGAGCTGCTATTTGTTCCCTGGTTGGCGGATTTAGGTTTAAGTCACTGTGGCTGAGTTGATGTAGAGGCAGGTGTTGATTCTGTGCCTCTGTTGTTACCTTGCCACTGTCGTCCTCTGTAGGCACCTCCTCTGGATTGGTTTCTGCCTCTGGAACGTCTATTCCTGCCCCTTTGAGGTCTTGTGGAGTCAGGAAAGGACCAATTTTTGGCAGGCCAGTTCCTGCTAAACCTTGGGGTTGAACCTGCAAGAATTCTTTAACTGTCTGGACTGATTTTGCCTTTTCTTCCATTTTCTTCATAACCTGCTGGGCAGGTGTACCAAACAAACTTGATTTATCCATAGGAGCATCAAGCAATTTAGATTTAACATGATCCGTAAAGCTTGCTCCTTTAGCCATGCATGCCTTCTAATTACTGTGCCAGTCATGGCTGATCTAAATGAAGCCTCCAGTGCATCATAGCCACATTTTAAAGAATGGTTACTAACCTGCTGTATGTTATTTACCATTTCTAATACATAATTCTTATCAAGAGATTCATCAGTGGTTAGCTTTTTAGTTAACTGATCAAGCATAAACTCTTGGTATTGTATCATGTGAAACTGACAATTTAAAGCTCTAGCTGAAAGAGTGGCTGAAGTGTAAACCTTTTACCCCATCTGTCTAATGACCTTGCTTCCCTTTCAGAAGGAACAGGGTTTTAGCTATGGTCGCGGCTACTGCCTTGGGACCCTGGGATATAGTTTCGGGGTCTGCAAGAGGGGCCTTGTAGAGGTGGTGATGAGTATCTGGCACCCTGTAAAATCTGTCTGGTTTGGCAGGGGCTGGGGGTAAAGAATCTGGAGCGGAGCAGGCATCATTGAAAGCATCATCCACCACAGAGAGAACAGGAGGGATAGCTAAGGGCCTGTGCTGTGGTAGGTGCAAAAAAGTCCTAAGTCTTTTCCTGGAGTCTGAAAAATCCTGTTGCAGCCATTGGAACTGTTCTCGCATGGCATGCAAGGTTTCCCCAAAGGAGAATTCTTCTGGAGGGGAAGCAGCTGGAATGGATTCTTCAGCATCAGAATCTTCAAAATTGGAGAAAGGAGCCTCTGGCTGGTCAGTTATGTCTGATTCATCAGCAGAATCATCAGAGGACACTGGCTCAGGGGGCTCTGCCCTAGGTCTCTTTCTGGGGCTGAGAGGCCCTGTCTGGGTGAGATTGAGATCCTCTAATTAATGAAATTAAATCTTCTGCCAAGGTAAGCATTTGAGAACTGGCAGAGGGCCTGGTGGAAGGGGGTTTAACAGGCACTGTTTTAGTAGTCTTGGCTGCTTTAGCCCTGGCGAAGGCCTTAATGGACATGGCTGCTGGAGGCCTAGCAGCACCACGTGCTGGGGTAGAGACATCCAAGGGATGGTGTCTGATAAGTCAGTGGTAAGCACCGTAGGGTAAAATTTCTGAGGCCGATTCAAGAGTGTTAGCAGGGACCTCAGTTGTAGAGATAGTTTCAGGTGTAGTTTGATCAGTTTTCTCGGTTTCGCCGAAACCGAGACACTCGCGTTTGCTTAACCATGGTTTCGCCGAAACCGCGGACCGCGAGTGTCGGTCTTCTTTCGTTTTTGGCAGAATGCAGTCGGAGGGTCCGACGGCATAATGTACGCAAAGTCAGAACCGAAAAACTGTTCTGCAAACTCTGACCGACGCCTAAGCGCTCGGTTGAAAGAAGCACAGGACGAACAAGATGCTACGTCGTGGGCTGGGCCTAAACAGGGCAGGCAGTAAGAGTGGAAATCTTTATGAGGTATTTGTTTCCCACAGGTTAAACAATTAACTTTTTCTGACATCGGCTGAGGCAAGAAAGAGTCCCCAACGGGGTACTTAGCTTTAGAAGTCTTCGAAGTAGTATTCGGTAGAAGTAATCTCTGGATCCGACCGACCGGCACTTGCGAACAACTTCTGCTTCGGGCGCCACGCGGCAAGAAAGACTGAAGAAAATGGCGTCGGCTGATGCTTATATACCCGAAGACCACCAGAGATGACGTCGGGTGAAGTGCGACATCAGCCGAAGCCGGACCCGGACTTTGGAATCCGGCCGACTGAAGGGCTGCCTGACGACAGGACAACCCAGTTGTTATGACTGCAGATGCATCCATGAAGGACATCATGCAATTCATCGATGACCCCACAAAGTTTTACAGATAACTGGGAAATTAAGTTAAAGGAAGAAAGCCACCACCAAAAAACAAATGTACACATTTTGGAGAAATATTTAAGAAGATGCCATGAAAAAAAAAAAAAAGATGCTGAATGGATATAAAAATTAAAAGGAAAGTACAGTTTTGTACCTACCATAAATGTAGATGTCCGAGAGGTATGCATCTGCAGTCCTAACATATGGGTTGTCCTGCCTCAGGCAGCCCTTCGGTCGGCCGGATTCCAAAGTCTGGGTCTGGCCTCGGCTGATGTTGCACTTCACCCGACGTCATAGCTGCTGTGAATTGGGTATAAAGGCATCAGCCGACGCCATTTTCCTCAGTGTTTCTTGCCCCAGATGCCAGGTGCCCTCTAGGAAGGCTAAATTTGGATAAATGCAAATTATTCCAAACAGTAGAGAGCAAACAAAAACAAACAAGTATATACATATATACAAACAAATACACCATAATAGATTCCCCCAGCTAGCTACAAGATGGGCAAATACCCTAGGAGTACCACAGAGGGGAAGGAGGGTGGGTAATCCTGACTGCAGATGCATACCTCTCGGACATCTACATTTATGGTAGGTACAAAACTGCACTATGTCCTTCAAGGATGCATCTGCAGTCCTAACATATGGGTAGAATACCATAGCCAAAATGGGGGAGGAGGCACTAAGATGATTATGGTGTAGTTAAGATCCCTTGCAAAACAGCAGTTGCAAAACCTGCTCGGGATCTGGAGTATAAAGGTAGATTATAATGCTTGGCAAATGTACGCACGGAGCTCCAAGTAGCAGCCTCTAGAATGTCTTTGGTAGCCACCCCTCGTAAGAAAGCTGTAGTAGTAGTGGCTGTAGCTCTTGTGGAGTGAGGCCTGATGTTTTCTGGAGTTGTCTTTCCATGAAAAGAGTAACAAAATCTAATGCAATTTCCTATCCATTTTGAGATTGTCTGCTTTGAAATTGCTTTTCCTTCCATTCCTGTTGCATATGCTACCAGAAGCTGGTCAGTTTTTCTATTGTTCTTGGTTCTGTCCAGATAGTAGCGCAATTGCCTGTGCACATCCAAGGTATGTAGAAGTCTTTCCCCCCTGTTCTGTGGGTTGGGGAAGAATGTTGGTAGGTGGATTGCTTGGTTCAATGATACCCTGGAGACCACCTTTGGCATAAAAGTAGGGTTAGTTCTCAAGGACACTCTATCCTGATGGAAGATAAGGAAGGGCTGTACTGCCATTAATGCCTGTAATTCAGAAACCCTTCTTGCTGAAGTGATTGCAAGCAGGAAAGCAGTTTTCCAAGATAAGAACTGTAATTCTGCTGTTGCTGCTGGCTCGAAAGGGGGAAGTGTTAACTTTTCCAGCACAAAGTTGAGGTCCCATGTAGGCAAAGGTGGCTTCCTTGGAGGCTTTACATTTTTAATTCCTCTCAGAAACTGCCTGAGTAGAGGATGAGAGAAAACTGGAGGATCCATGTTGTATTCTGCTGAAATTGCTGATGCATGAATCTTAATGGAGGAGTAAGACAGGCCATTGTGGAAAAGTTCTGCTAAGTATTCCAAGAAAGACCGAGGAAAATGGCGTCGGCTGATGCCTTTATACCCGAAGAACTGCAGCTATGACGTCGGGTGAAGTGCGACACCAGCCGAGGCCAGACCCAGACTTTGGAATCCGGCCGACCGAAGGGCTGCCTGACGACAGGACAACCCATTTGTAAGGACTGCAGATGCATCCTTGAAGGACATCTGGAGGATCCATGTTGTATTCTGCTGAAATTGCTGATGCATGAATCTTTGGAAAAGTTCTGCTAAGTATTCCAGGATGTTAGCTATGTTTGCTAATGATACATTTTCTCCTTTTGCTGCCCTCCAAATGAGGTATCTTTTCCATTTGGCTGAGTAAGTCTTCCTTGTGGAGGGTCTGCGAGCCTCCAGTATAATGTCTTTAACCCTCTGGGATAAATCTGGGTTATTTGGTTTTATGTAATATTCCAGGCAGCTAGCTGTAGTGTTTTCAAGTTTGGATGTAGGATCTTGAAGTTGTTCTGTGTTAGCAGTAAAGGAACTAGAGGTAGAGGCCATGCGTGTGTCCGAGACATACTCCTCAGTAGCGGGTACCAATGCTGCCTCGGCCAGTCTGGAGCTATCAGGATGATCCTCGGGCGATCTTCTTTGATCTTCAGTAGCACTTTGTGCATCAAAGGAAGAGGTGGGAATGCATATGCTGTCAGGTTTTCCCAGCTGAAGGAGAGGGAGTCCACCTTCCAAGCAAGTGGGTGGGATGCCCTTGTGCAGAATTTCCTCAATTGGTGGTTGTGTGGGGATGCGAACAGGTCTATTTCTGGTAGTCCCCATTTCTTTGTAATGGATTTGAAGATGTCTGGATGCAGCATCCATTCGTGGGCATCCGTGGTAGTTCTGCTTAAGGTGTCTGCTAGTATATTTTCTTTTCCTGGCACAAATATGGCCTGGAGCTGAACGTTGAGGCTCAGGGCTACATTCCACAGGTCCATTGCCATCCGGCATAGAGGATATGAAGGTGTGCCTCCTTGTTTGTTGATATACCACATGACTGTGGTGTTGTCCGTCCTTATCAGCAAATGACCCTGTTGAAGAAACGGTCTGAATGTCTGAATTGCCTGTTTCACTGCCAGCATCTCTTTTTGATTTATGTGTAGGTTCAGCTGGTCTTGTGTCCACAGGCCTTGTATACACTTGTCCACCATGTGTGCCCCCCAGCCTAGGTCCGAGGCGCCCGTGGTGATAGTCTGGCTTGGGTGAGGTTTGTGGAAGGGCAGTCCTCTGTTCAACTGACAGGCCTGAGCCCACCACATGGAATTCTTGCTTCAGGCATGGGATTATTGGAATCTGGGCTTCTAGGCTGTGCTTGTGTTGAGACCATACATTCCTTAGGTACCATTGCAACTTTCTCATATGCAGCCTGGCATGTGGAATCAAAATTATGCAGGATGCCATGTAACCCAGGGCTTGCAGGACTTTCCTTGCTGTAAGCTGGTTCTGTGTTGTTAATGCCATGAAATAGAGTGGTAGTTGCTTTTGCTTTTCTGCTGTGAGAAATTCCATTTGATTTGAAGTGTCCAGTTCTGCACACAAGAATGTTATCCTTTGGGATGGTACCAGCCTTGATTTTTTCATGTTGACTGTGTATCCCAGGGCTTGCAGTAGTTGTATAACCTTTTCCAAATCTTGTGTTAATTTGGTCTTGTTGTCCGCTTGTATCAGGCAGTTGTCCAGGTATGGATAAATCTGTATTCCCTGAAGCCTGCAATGAGCAATTACTGATGCCAGGCATTTCGTGAATACTCTGGGCGCAGTAGATAAGCCAAAGGGCAATGCTGAGAATTGATAATGCTCTGATCCTGCAAGAAATCTGAGGTATCTCTGCAATCTGGTCGTATAGGGACGTGCAGGTATGCCTCCTTGAGATCTAGAGTCACCAGCCAAGACTCCTTGCCCAGCATGGGAAGAAGTTGCTATAGGGTCAGCATTTTGAATTTTGGAACAATGAGATATGTGTTCAGAGCGGACAGGTCGAGAATAGGCCTCCATTGGTTTCCTTTTCTTGCTACCAGGAAAAGTCTGGAGTAAAATCCTTGTCCTTGTTCCATAGGTGGTACCTTTTCTATAGCTCTCATCCTTAGTAAGTGGTTGATTTGTCCTAGAGCGTTTGTTTTTTGGTTTGGTGGAAGGTTTGGTATTCCTTTCTTTTTTGGTAGAGTGTGGAAGTGAAACCTGTAGCCTTTGTCTATTGTCTGTAAAATCCATTTGTCTCCTGTAATGTAATGCCAGTTTACGGAAAATAAGGCTAGCTTTCCGCCTAAGGGTGCTTCCAGTTGTTCCCTGGTAGGCGGTATCAGAGCCATGTCATTGTGTCTGTCCCGTGGAAGTGGTAGTAGCTGGATCTGTGGCAGTACTTCTCTGGTTGTTAGGCTGCCACTGATGTCCCCTGTAGGCACCTCTGGATTGACCTCTGCCTCTTGGGCGCCTATTTCTGCCTCTTTGTGCTCTGGAGGTGTCTGGAAAGGACCAAGTCTTCGAAGGCCAATTTCTACTAAACCTCGGAGGTTGGACCTGTAAGAAATCCTTGACTGTTTGAACAGATTTTGCTTTTTCTTCCACCTTCTTTAGCACTTGCTGTGCAGGGGAGCCAAACAAACTTTGTTTCTCCATGGGAGCATCTAGGAGCCTTGACTTTACATGGTCTGGTAAGGATTGCTCTTTTAACCATGCATGCCTTCTGATCACTGTTCCAGTCATAGCTGATCTAAAGGAAGCCTCCAGTGCATCATAGCCGCATTTTAAAGAATGATTACTGACCTGCTGAGTGTTATGTACCAAATCCTGAAGGGACTTACGGTCTATAGGTTCAGGAGAGGACAGTTTTTTATTTAGCTGGTCTAACAAGAATTCCTGATACTGGATCATGTGGAATTGGCAGTTTAAGGCCCTAGCCGAAAGAGTAGCAGAAGTATAAACTTTTTTACCCCATCTCTCTAAAGCTCTAGATTCTCTTTCAGAGGGGAGGGGGTTTTTGGCAGAGGCAGCTGCTACAGCTTTGGGGCCCTGTGAAATGGTTTCAGGATCTGCAATAGGAGCCTTATACAAGTGAAAGTGTGTGTCCGGGACCCTGTAATATCTGTCGGGTTTAGCAGGGGCCGGAGGAAGAGAGTCAGGGGCAGTACAAGCATCATTACATGCATCATCAACAACTGTAAGTACTGGAGGAATGGCTAAAGGCCTATGCTGTGGTAAGTGTAAAAAGGTCCTTAGCCTTTTCCTTGAATCTGAAAAATCCTGGCCCTGCCATTGAAAATGCTCTCTCATAGCATGTAAGCTTTCCCAAAAAGAAAATTCCTCAGGAGGAGAGGCAGAAGGAATGGAGTCTTCTGCATCAGAATCCTCATAGGGAGAATAAGAACCTTCTGGAGGATTTGAATTTTCTGATTCATCTGAGGAGTAGTCAGTCGAAACTGGATCGGGGGTCTCTGCTCTAGGCCTTTTCTCTGGAGGGGGTTGAGAGGCCCTGTCTGGGTGAGGTTGGGATCCCCTGATCAAGGAAATGAGATCCTCAGCCAGGCTGAGCATTTGGGAACTAGAGGTAGGCCTGTGTGGGGTTTTAGCATGCAAGGCCTTAGAAGATTTAGCTGCTTTAGCCCTTGAAAAAGCCTTGATGGACATAGATGCAGGGGGCCTAGCAGCTCCACGTGCAGGAGTAGATATGTCTAAAGGAATAGTATCTGATAAATCCTGGGTGCCTGCTACAGCAGGAGAAATTTCAGTAGCAGATTCAACCATGCTGTGTAAGGCCTCGGCTGTCGGAGGTATGCTTTCGGCCGAAGGAAGAACCGAGGACTTCAGCCGAAACAGAGACGCTCGCGGTTGGCTTAACCGTGGTTTTAGCTAATTGTGAAGTCGGAGTCTCCGACGGCATTTTGTAAGCAAAAGCGGGACCAAAAATCTCCTCCGCAAACTCCGACCGACGTCTAAGAGTCAGTCGGTTTAAGGAAGCACAGGCTAAACAAGCTGAGGGTGGGAGGGTGGCCTAATGGTTAAGGTATTTGCCTTACAAACACAAGGTGAAGGGTTCGATTCTCACAAAGGATAATTGGCTAGGCTTACAATGGCTCGCAAGGGCAGTTAGCCTAGTACTAACCTATGAACCTATGATACGTCGTGGTCTGGGCCTAAGCAAGGAAGGCAGTAAGAGTGGAAATCCTTATGAGGTATTTGTTTCCCACAAGTTAAACAATTATTTACTTTTTCTGACATCGGCTGAGGCAAGAAAGAGTCCCCAACGGGGTACTTAGCTTTTTAGAAGTATTCTGTAGTAGAAATCTCTGGATCTGACCGACCGGCACTTGCGAACAGCTTCTGCTTCGGGCACCACGCGGCAAGAAAGACTGAGGAAAATGGCGTCGGCTGATGCCTTTATACCCAATTCACAGCAGCTATGACGTCGGGTGAAGTGCGACATCAGCCGAGGCCAGACCCAGACTTTGGAATCCGGCCGACCGAAGGGCTGCCTGAGGCAGGACAACCCATATGTTAGGACTGCAGATGCATCCTTGAAGCAAAAAGCACATACAGGACATAAAACGGGATGAAGTAGCAGTCAGAGAAGCAGAACAAAATTAAGAAAAGCTCCTAATTGTAAAACCTCAGGCCAAGATGCAGTATTTAACTGGCTAATAGTATAAACATCTTTACATGAAGATTAAGCCCAGAGTAAGAACTAATTTAATGCGCATCTCGGAGAGACACCAACCTGGTTTAAAATGAAAAATTTTCCTCCTTAAGAGTGAAGCTGTACACCACAGTAAAAACAGCAGACCAACAAACTTACCTTCTGACAATGTATAAACTGCATACTGGAAAACAAGCAGAGTTTATAGTCATTTAGTAGAACATTTGATCATGACAACAGAACAAAAACATAAAAGAAAGTCACGTGGAGCAAAGGATCATTTGCTGCTAAATAGATCCATAAGGGAGAATTGTAATAAGTGGAATAATCTAAGTATGGCATGGACAGATTACGTTCATACTAGGCTATCTGCCCTAGGGCATTTATAAGCCTAGCCAGAGTGTGTTTGGCTTTCACCACCCATTTTAAATTAATTTTGCTATGCCCTTTTTCGAGGTTAGTATACTGTGCCTCTGTCTAACAGTGACACAGAAGTAATACACGGGGTAAGCCTACGATCTCCCATCCACTCATCAAGATTCCTCTTGAAGAGAGGAAATGAGGGACTCTGCCTAACCTGGACTGGGATTTTATTCCAGAGTGAAGGGAGCCTCTGGGTTATGAATCTGTCCCTCCAGCATGTTCTATTTATTTCAGTGCTGAGGTTCAAGTCTCTCGAACGCGTAAGCTCAATGGGATCTGGATTTTCTGAGGTGCAGCATGTCCATTAATTCCAGGTTGGACATGGCTTTATACGTCAGGCACAGATCGCCTCTGAACAGGTGGTATGCCACTGAGTAGAGCTGGAGTTTCTTTAACCGGGCAGCATATGGCATCTGTTTGAGCCCTTTGATCCTCTTGGTGAGGTACTTTTGGGGTCTTTCCAGTTGCTGCATTTGTCTGGTAAGGTACATCCCAAAAGGGGCATTGTACTCAATTATGGGCCTGATGAGGGATGAGTAAAAAGGCAAGATGACCTCCTCTGATCTAGAAGTGAATCCCTTCATGATTAGGTGGGCCATATAAAATGTTCTTCTAACCACTTTGGCCACGTGGTTGTCAAATAAGAGATTGCTATCAAGTTGGGTCCCCAGGTCCCTAATTACTTCTTCTGTACTTAATGGATTACCACCTATGTGGTAATTTGTGGGCACTTTGTTTTTGCCAAAGGGGATGACTATACACTTTCTGGCGTTTAGCTTGAGGCCATGGCTCTGGTACCAGTTGTCTCTTTGAGGCCCTTTTGGAGGATGCTTGTGTCGGCTGGAGAGTCGATTATGGCGCCCAGTTTGCAGTCATCTGCGAACATGGTCAGCCACAGTCCTTCCGTGTTGGCCTGTACCTCTGAGAAATATATACCGAACAAGAGAGGTCCCAGGACTGAGCCTTGTGGGATGCCACTTGTAACTGGTTTGGAGTCTGACATGGCTCCAGCAATTCTAACCATGTGGGTTCTGTCCTTGAGCCAGTTTGCAATCCATCTAGTGACATAGGGGTTTATATTTAAGCTGGTGAGCTTATCTATAATGCCCGATTGGGGTATTTTATCGAAGGCTTTTGCGAGGTCCAGGTAGGCTGTGTGGACCACCTTCCCCTCGTCAATGGCTTGGTGACTGTTTCAAAGAAATCGACCAGGTTTAAAAGGCAGGATCTGCCCTTAAAGCCGAACTGGGCAGGATCCAGTGCCTCTAGGTCCCCAATATCTTTATTTATGAGGTCCATGATGATCCTTTCCATAGCTTTGTAGACCAAGCTAGTCAGGCTTATGGGGCAACAGTTTCCAGGATCCACTGAGGCACCACCTTTGAGGAGAGGGACCACTGTTGCTGTACACCACTCTTTGGGTACATATCCTGTAGTAAAGGCTGAGATTGAACAGTAGTTTTATGTTTGGGTTTTGCTCTTCTTGGAGTTCATGTAGGACGCAGCCCAGGACACAGTCTGGTCCCATTGATGCTGTGTTTTTTGCTTTGGAGAGGGCGGCTCTTACCTGAGCATCTGAGATGTCAGGGGGGGCAAGCACTTTGCTGGGATAGATATTTGCCCTTTTGGTGGGGAGGGGGGGGGGTTTGCGCTGAACCTGTCAGCTAGGATGTTGGCAATGTCTGTGGGTTCGGTGTATTTTTTGTCAGTTTGGACTAATTCTGAGTATATCTGGGAATTCCCACCCAGGTTCCTAACATAACTAAAGAAAGCCTTGTGGTTATCCTTAGTGTCCTGTGCAATTTTTCTCTCAAAGCTGGCCTTAGACGATTTTATGAGTGCCCGTAGTTTTTTGCTAATACTGATCAGAGATGCCTTCCCTTTTTGGGATTTTGCTCTATCATGGAGTAGCTTCCTCCTTCTATTATATAGTTTGTTTATGGCTGGGGTCCACCAGACAGAACGTCTGCCTTTTGAGGATTGGGTCTTAGTTTTATTTGGGATTGCATGATCCATGCATTCCTGAAGGTCTTCATAGAATGAGTTTATGAAGGATTCTGCAGTCTGGGCCGTATCTTCCACAGGCCCGGGGGCTTTGAAGGATTCCACCTCGGTTTTGAGGAGTGTGAAATTTGCTTTAGAGAAGTTTTTCACTGTGGTTTTCTGGGCAGGGGGTGGGGTCGGGATGTGAATATCCAGTGAGATTAGTTTATGGTCTGATCTTACCAGTGAGGGATACACTTCTGGTCTAGAGCATAGAGCCCCATGTTGGTGATGATCAGGTCCAGTATGTTTTCCCCTCTTGTGGGAGTGGTAACAAGTTGTTCCATAGCATTAGTTTAAAAATTCTAGCAACCTTTGGGTTAGGGTGTTGGAGCTAGAGTAATGCTCCCAGTCTATGTTTGGGTAGTTGAAGTCGTCCAATATAATGGTGTTTGGAGAGACCTTCATATTTTCCAGTGTTCTCAGGAAGGCCAAGTGGGGTTCCTGGGTTTGGGAGGGTGATCTGTAGCAGGCCATAAACTGGAAGGCAGTTTTACCCACTGTTAGTTGCACATGGATAGTCGCTGATGCTTCGTGCTGTGCCACCAACCTGGAGGTGTGGGTATCTTTGATGAATATTGATCCTCCCCCTCCTTTTGTGGTTCGGTCCAAGTTTTGGGGCCAAAAAGCATGGTATGAGGTATAACCTGGTAGTGCTGGGGTGCTCTCGGGAGCCTTGAACCAGGTTTCTGTTACTGCACAGATATCGATGTTCTCCATGCTAAGGAGAGTTTCGAGTGCGTGCATCTTGAGGTTTAGACTTCCGGCGTTGAGAAGCATTACTAAGTTTCTTATCCCTTGTGATACCTATGGAGGTGGGTTTGTCTTTTGAGCCTTGCCTAAAAAAGGCACTATGGGGGTAGCAAGAGCCTTTGCCAATATCCGAAAGCCCAGGGGTGACAGGTGCAAGCCATCCCTAGTGAAGCATCGTGGCTTGTCGAGCATGTCATCCCAGGCTGACAGGCACTGGATCCCCTTTGAATGACACCAATACTTAAGCCAATTGTTGAAATTGATCATCTTGTCTTCATATTGTGGCATCATTCTTGGTGAGGGTAAGATGCTACTCAAGGGGGCTACATCCTCAGAGAGCTCCTCTATGTCTCTTTTCATGTAGTCCAGGGAGGTATGTCTCAGGTCATTCACGCCAACATGGACAATGTGTGTCATATTTGTACTTGCCTTGGAGTGACCTGAGTGCTTGTGTTATGTGGCGGATCCTAGCGCCAGACAGGCAGCTCACCGTGACCTTCTCCTTGTTCAGCCTGGTGAGTGGGACGTCAGTGTGCCTGACGATAGAGTCACCTATTAAAGTGTATCAGGTGTGTTGTTTAGCCTTAAGGGCTGTGACTGTTCGGCACACTGGCTTTGTGAGCTATGTGTTGCACGCGTTTTGTTTTGGGGTAGCGGTTGCTTGGGTGTCTGCTTTGGAGGTCTCTGCTGCTTAGGCAGATTTTTATTTAGAGCCACAGAGTATGTTTTTGTGTGTTTATGTGTTTGGTTTGCTGTCGTGGTAGGTCTATGTGAGACTGGAATTGTAGTGAGTGTGGTTTCCTTCTCCTCCTAACTGGTTACGCCAGTACTGAGTTGAGAGAGCTTAGCCTCCAGTTTGGCTATATGGTTGCATCTCTCATATGTTTTGGAATTTGTTGGGAGGAGGAGAGGGTTGTCTGTGTACATGAGGCAGTTGTAACATTGCCTCAAGATTTCCAGATTCACCAGCTGGACCGGAGAGGAGATTGACAACTGACCTTTGGACATGCTAGAATAGTATTGGGAATTCCTTTATAATTGAAAAAAAGGGCCAATGAGTTTGTGAGGGTGTACTGCTTTTAATTTTTTTAGTGCCGACTTATATAACTGCTTTAGTGAGCAAGTGCCAGGTAACTTAAATGCAATGTGTTACAGGTAACTTAAATGCAAAAACGACAAACAGTAACATTCTTTCAAGTGAAACAAGGAAATAAGTACAGTAAGCTATGCAGATATCACTAGGGATCCACAGAAGCACGGAAAAGCCGCGTTTTAGGTGGAATTAGCTTGTCAGGGAAATAACAAGCATACAAACAAAGCTAGATTCACCTTCTTAATGTAAAATAACTGGCCTGAAGCCCAAGTGCTTAAACCAGAACTAATACACTTTTAGAATAACAGACACGGAGCCCTCAATCAGCAGTTCCCAACTTAGAAGGATGTAAGCTACCTGTCCTGCTACCACAGTGCAGGCCACAAACCTTCCTAATGTAAAACAACTGGTCTGCAGCCCAGGTGCTTAATCCAAAAGACTTAGAATGATAGCTACACTTTAATCAAGTTAATACCAAGCATTAATAAATACAATTGAATACTTTAAAGAAGGCTTGGATTAGTGCTCAAGTTATACAAACAAAGCTAGATTCAGCAGGCCTGGATCTAGTCTATGCTACAGCAAACAAGGTGTACCAATTTCAGTAAGAAGCAGTTCAAATATGCAGGCACTATAAGCCTTTAACCAGAAATTCCCAGCTCAGAAGGGCAGAGTCCAGCCTCTCCTCCCACAAGAGTGCAGACCACTAACCCTCTTAATGAGAGGTGTGCCTACCAAGGACATTCTAGAAGCAGCTACTTTATCTGTCCATACTTTCACAAGTCATTACAATCTACCTTTTCTTCTAAGTCCAGGGCTGGTTTTGCCTCTGCAGTTTTTCAGGGCCTCCTTACCAACCTTTTATCTGTGACCCTTCCTCCACCCTTTGTCTTCTGGGCTGTGGGAATCAACCCATATGTGAGGACTGCAACAGTGAAACACGAAGAACGTAGTACAGTTGTGTACACTTACCATAAATGTAGAGGTTTGAGTGTATTTCACTGTTGCAGTCCTGATTACCCATCCTCCATTCCACCTATTTTCCTAAGGCACAGACTATGGATTTCTATTGCAGTCCTGATTTCCCATCCTCCATTCCCCCTGTTTTCCTAAGGCCCAGACTATGGATTTCTATTGCAGTCCTGATTTCCCATCCTCCATTCCCCCTATTTTCCTAAGGCACAGACTATGGATTTCTATTGCAGTCCTGATTTCCCATCCTCCATTCCCCCTATTTTCCTAAGGCACAGACTATGGATTTCTGTTGCAGTCCTGATTTCCCATCCTCCATTCCCCCTATTTTCCTAAGGCACAGACTATGGATTTCTGTTGCAGTCCTGATTTCCCATCCTCCATTCCCCCTATTTTCTTAAGGCACAGACTATGGATTTCTGTTGCAGTCCTGATTTCCCATCCTCCATTCCCCCTATTTTCCTAAGGCACAGACTATGGATTTCTATTTTTTTGTATGATGTGTCCAGGGTGCTACCATTCCTGGATTAGCCTTCTTTTGGGGGCTTCTGACAGTTAAGCCAAGAAAAACTGAGGAAATGGCGTCGGCTGCCTCCCTTTATACCCGACGTACTTGCATCAGTTTTACAACCAGCGGCTGCAGTCGTCATATTATACCAAGGACTCTGGTATTTGGGCTGACTGAGGGCTATCGGGAGCCGGACAACCCATATGTGAGGACTGCAACAGTGAATACACTCCAACATCTACATTTATTTATGGTAAGTGTACACAACTGTACTTTCGTGGGTGGTGTAAGCCAGGGAACCTTGTTGGCTAGGCTTACTTAGGCCCTTGGGCCGATAGACTAGTGCCTACCTTATGAACCTTGGTATACACTGATTTCTGTGCATTTGATGAGCGTGAAGCCTTTTTCTTTTCCTGTTCAACTGTTCCAGTACCTTTTGGGGCCAATTACCCTAAAAAGTTAGAACAAGAAGAACAAATTGTTTTACAGCTTGGACTTTGTTCCTATATGTCTGGGCTGTTTTCTGTATAAGTTTTAGTCTTTTAAAGTATTCCTTAATGAGTTTTGTTCGCATTTACTCATGTTTTATTGCCAATCTTTCATCATTTATGAAATGTTTATACTGTCCTTACCTGCTCCATTTCCTTTATATCACATTCCTGCCCCAGTTTAATATATTGTTGGTGCCGCATCTTTCCTGCTTTAAATGTTGCCTTTGCACTTTTAATTGACCAAGTGACATTCTTGTATCATCTGAGAAAGTTTTAACCACTCACAGATGGCCTTTCAACTCATCAAATTTTGAAATGTACAGTTTTTAGTCGTCCACAAAAACCATGACCTAATCTAAGTAGACAGCTTAATGTGTTAAGGGTAAGACAAAAAAGCAACAGAGTGGTGACAGAGGCATCCTGACATACTCGCATTTGAATTTTCTATAGGACAGTAATTTGCCCTTTGTCAAGGCTTACCTGCAAATTGGTTTGCCACAGTTTTATGGTCACTGTAATATAAATCAGTCTGGGGTGTCTCTGGTACATCTGTAAGCATGCCTTTATCCATGATTTTGGGAAGCTGTCAGATGCTTTATTTGTAAAAGTGAATACAATAAGCAATCCATTTGGAGATGGTTTGTTTTGAAATAGCTTTACCCTGAGCCCCAGGAGCAAAACTAACCATAACTGTTCAGATTTTGTCCTGCCTAATTAAAATCTCAGCTGTCTATACACATCAAGAGAGTGCAGAATCCTTTCCCCTTTATTCTGATAACTGATGTAGGCAGGTGAATAGACTGGTTAAGGGTTAAGCTGGAAACTACCTTAGACATAAAAGAGGGATTGGTTCTCAGAGAAACCCGATCTGAGTGAAAAATAATGAAAGGTTCCACTGCCATTAAGGCTTGTAGCTCAGATACCCTTCTAGCTGAAGTAATAGCTACAAGGAAAGCAGTCTTCCAGGACAGAAACTTCAAATCTGCAAAGGCAGCTGGGTTCAAAGGGAGGCACAGTAAGTTTTTCCAGGACAAAATTAAGATCCCAAGCAGGAGTATGAGCTCTTCTGGGAGGTCTAAGATTACTAGCTCCCCCCAGGAACTGCTTCATCAAGGGGTGAGGGAAAATGGGGTGCTCAAAAGAACAATGAGCCAAAATTGCTGAAGCGTGAATCTTCATTGAAGAAAAAGAAAGTCCATTAAGTAATCCTGCTAAGTAGTCAAGAATGAGTGAAAGATGAGGATGATTAGAGTCTTCTCCTTTAGCTGGCATCCAAGAGCAAAATCTCTTCCATTTATCTGCCTAGGATTTTTCTTGTGCTAGGACTCCTGGCCTCATGAAGGACCTCTACCACTTGTTGGGAAAGATTTAAGATATTAGCCAGGCAGTTAAATGTAGAGTTTGAAGAGGAGGATGGATGAACTTTCGCACTCTCTGAACCAACAGATCTGGTACCAGGGGAAGATGACAAGGCTGAGCCTGGGAAAGGCTACAAAGGAGGAGATACCAATGCTGCCTGGGCCAATCTGGAGCTATCAGAATTGCCTTTGGTTTTTCGTCCCTTATCTTTAGCAGCACTCTGGGAAGAAGAGGCAGAGGAGGCAATGCATAAATTGAGTGATTTGTCCATGGGAAGGACAATGCATCCACCCTCCAGGCTTTGCTATGAAACTCCCTGGTGCAGAAGGTTGGAAGAAGATGACTGGTGTGAGATGAGAAAACATCCACTTGTGGGGTGCCCCAAAGATGAGTGATGCGATGGAAAATGGCCCTGTTCAGTTGCCACTCGTGAAGATCCAGAACATGTCTGCTCATATGATCTGCCAAGAAGTTTAGCCTCCCTGGAAGATAGTGGACTATTCGATGTAGGCCCATGGATGCTGCTATGGACCATAGTATCATGCTTTGCCTGCACAAGGGGTAAGAGCGAGTCCCCCCCCCCTTGCTTTTTGATGTACCACATGACTGTGGTATTGTCTGCCCTGATTACTGTCTGCCCTGATTAGCAGAGTCCCAGGGTAGAGTAGATCCTTGAAAGCTAGCAAGGGCCTGCTGCACTGCCATCAGTTCTTTTAAGTTTATGTGCAGATGAATCTGCTGGTTTCTCCAAACCTCCTTTATACCCCTGCCCTCCAGATGAGTAATACCTTCTTCAATTGGATTGTCACCATCAGTTAATTGGTTGAACATGAGTTGGAGGTTCATCTTCCTCACAAAACATTTAAGTTCTAAGGTATTACGATTAATAATTTAAAGTTAGCCAGTGTGTTCAATCCCCCTTTGCATTCCACTTTACAATTGTTTGAAAACAACTGTGAAATGGATTTTAGATTCCTAGCCCACAATACTAATAATAGATCTAGGATTAAACAATACAATGTTACTAAAGAACAGATGGTACTCCTGGAGGAGATTAGTCGCTTACCTGTACGGGTATTAAAACCTGATAAAGGTGGGGGGCTTGTCATATTTTACAACACAACATATAATGAGAAGATGTCATTATTATTAGAAGGTGATGCTTATACAGCATCCTCAAAGAGTGAAGTCAATGGCAGCATTCAGAGAATTAGGGGTTATTTTAGGGACCTTTTTTTGACGGGTAAAATCGACATGAATATGTATAATTACATCGACATAACTTGTTCAAAGATACCCGTCATGTTTGGTATCCCTAAAATTCATAAGAGCATCAGTGACCCCCCTATGAGGGCACTGATTGACGGGAGGTCGTCCATTACTTATCCATGTTCAAAGCTTATTACCCAGATACTGGATAAGTATATTAAAGGAATTCCCAGTATATGTAGGGATTCATGGACGTTCCTTGACAACATCAACCGTGTACCGTACCATGACAGTAACAACTTGTTGACCATTGACGTCATAGATCTATATACCTCCATTCCACATTTGGAGGCGGTGGAGTGGATTGGTATTATGTTGAACAGCTTTGGTGCCTCTAAACTTGAGGTTGATTTGGCCACTGAGTTGCTGGAAATTGTGTTGACCAGCAATTATTTCACCTTTAATGGTGATTTCTTTTTGCAGAAACGTGGAGTGGCGATGGGCTCCCCTTGCGGGGCGGGGGTAGCAAACTATGTGATGGGCTACTGGGAGGCAAACATCTTGAACAGGGTTCTTGGACACAGTGAGCTTGTTACATTCTATACCCGGTTCCTGGACGACATGTTCTTGTTGTTCAGGGGCTCGGAAGCACAAGCAATAGAGTTTGTAGAATCCATTAACTCTTCAACTGAATTTTTGAAATTTACATTTAAGTTTTCAGTTGAGGAGATAGATTATCTTGATGTTAAACTAGTGAAAGATACCACAAACAAGGTTTTGACATCAACTGTGTATAGGAAACCTACGTACTGCAATTCTTTCCTGCACTTCACCAGCTTCCACCCATATAAACAAAAAAGGTCCATTGTGAAGGGACAACTGGTGAGGGCAGGAAGAATGTGCAGTACTTTAGTGGACTTCACTAAGGAATGTACTCTACTGAAGGAAATGTTCACCAATAGGGGGTATCCTGATGAATTGCTGGTAGAACTCATTGAGGAAGTCACGTTCAAAAGGATGAAGGTTTTTATAAACCCTTACTTTTCCAGCAAAACTCAGCACACAATGGCTCTGGTGCCAACTCAGGGCAGGATATGATCCCTGACGGGAATGAGGTGAGCACCATAAGGGTACTTCCAAGGCCCAAGTGCGATTTCTCGTTGAGTTTCGTTACCACTTATAGTATGAACACTCAAGGTATCCTAGACATCATTAGAAAGAACTGGTACCTTATTTCTTCCAACGGCTTCCTAGCTGAAAAACTAGGTACGGAACCTAGATTCATATTTAGTAGGTCTAATAACCTCAAGGAACTCTTACAAAGGGATGTGCACGGAGGGACTTTTCATAAAAGGAAAGGAATGACTAGATGTGGATTTTGTAAGTTTTGTAATAACATCTGTGTTGGCGAGACATTTCAAGTGAGGGACACTAAGTATGTTATCAGGTTACCCCTTAACTGTGAGAGCAGATCAATCATCTACATTGCTATGTGCAACTGTTGTCAGGGGTTCTATATTGGGAAAACTGACAGACGGCTGCGGGATAGAATGTACGAGCATCTATATGCAATTAGGAATAGCAGAGACGATAATGCCTTAGCTAAGCATATAGTCCTAAACCCAGGTCACAGCTTCCAATTTATGGCCATAGACCACGTACCTGTAAAATTAAGGGGTGGACCATTTTCCTTAATTTTGGAGAACAGGGAGCTGGAGTGGCAGTTGCGCTTGGACGCATTTAACCATCCTGGTCTTAATAGTAATTGTAACATCGCCCCGGTTCTAAAATTGAGAAGTTACCTTAGATAATCTCTGGCCAGATCCCAATGTGAGAAAAACCTGTATACCTATAGGGTTAAGTCATACCTTTAGTTTTTAAGCCAGATATTTACATACTAAAATAAAAATAAAAAATAAAAACATTAAAACAATATACGTAGTTTAGGGATAAAATACACATGTGTACATATACCCCTTTTCTCTTTTAAATCTAGTTGGTCTACGTTGCTGGCTTAGGTGGATATATTGTAGGTTACCTTTACTATCCATCACTATTTATTATTTATTATTTATTATCATTTTAGTTGTATCCCATAGAACAAATTGTTTTCTATGTGCTTTTATAAAAATTGGTTGAGCCTGCTTATTTAAATTATGTATAATTAATCTAAAGTATGATGGATGATTAAGTGTTCATGTTATGTATCACATTTTATGTGTTTGTGGTACATTTTTATGGAATTTGTATTTTATATAAAAATTATGCTGCGGTATTACAGGATGTAGGATGATGTCATTTCCTGTTTTAGTTTAATATAAATTGTATATTCCACTTGATTATTTCATTCTCTGATGAAGCCACGGTGTTCCGTGGCGAAAACGCTCTGTTTGTGGATTTATTGAAGCGTTAAGATTTTAAGTAACTGTTGTGCGTAGTTTCTGCAGAACAAGGTTCCTCGTTGGTGTTTTCTTGAGAGAGGAATACTATCTGGGTGGCTGTATTCAGACTCGCTCCCAAGAAAACAACCTCCCTTGAAGGAACCAACTTTGACTTCTTTTCGTTGAGATTGTAACCCAAACAGGTGAGAATGTCCTTCACGAAATCCAAATCCTTTTCTAATTGTTCTGTGGAGTTTGCTTGAATGAGACTGTCATCCAGGTAAGGATAAATCTGAATGTTTCTCTGCCTGCAGAAAGCAATGGCTGGAGCCGGGCACTTCGTAAAAACTCAGGGAGCAGTAGACCAGCCAAAGGGCAATGCAGAGAACTGAAAGTGTTGCTCCCCAGCTCTGAAGTGAAGGAACTGCCTGCAACTTTCCCTTATTGGGATGTGCAGATAAGCCTCCTTGAGATCCAAAGTTACCAGCCATGAATCCTTGCCCAGCATTGGTAGTAGTAGTTGAAGGGTGAGCATCTGGAAGTTTGGAATCGCAAGAAAAGTGTTTAGAATGGACAGATCCAGAAGAGGGTGCCAGGTGCCCTCTTTCTTGGGTCCCAGAAAAAATGCGAATAAAAACCTAGGCATGCCTGATTTGCAGGAACTGGCTCTATGGCCCCCACAGTCAGCAGAGAAGAAATTTGGGTTTCTACCTCAGCCTTCAGAGTTTTGGGCATGTCTGGGTACCCTTGTAAAACAGGGAAAGTGTGAAAGTAAAACTTGTAACCTTGGTTTACTACACTGAGCATCCATTTGTAGTCTGTGATGGTAGACAATACCTCTGCGAACCTGGCTAACCTTCCCCCTAAAGGAAACCCAGGGTCTGCAGAGGTAGGTACAAGAAGGCCGGAGTCAGTGAGAATGCTTACTTTGGGAAGTTGGCTTAGAGCTCCCCGATTTAGCAGAAGAATGCCATTGTTTAGCCCTCTGAGGGGCAGAAACCTGACCTCTGGGAGATCTGAAACCCCTAGGCCTAGATCGACCCTGTTTGCCAAGATCAGGGAAAGACCAATTCTTAGAAGGATAATGCCTACTAAACCAAGGAGGCTGAAGCTGAAGGAAATCTTTTACAGCTTGCATAGATTTTTGCAATATCCTTTAATGTTTTCAGTACCTTCTCAGCCTACCAAAAAGATTGTCTATGTGCAAAGGAACATCCAGCAATTTGGACTTAACTGGTTCACAAACAGGACGCTCCCTGAGCCAAGCACGCCTTCTAGTCACAGAGCCAGTAGCTGCTGCCCTGCAGAAAGCCTCCAAAGCGTCAAACCCACAATGAAGTGAATGCTTATTAACTAAAATGGCAGAATTCAGCAAGTCTTGTAATGCTTTGTTTTCCGGCATGGAAGGAACACCTCCAAGTTTAGCCTTAATAGCTTCCAAAGTATGCTGTTGATATTTAAGCATGTGAAAAAGAGAATTCATGGATCAAATGGTAAGAGTTGCAGAAGTACAGACTTTTTTACCCCACATGTCCAAGGCCCTAGACTCCTTATCAGAAGGCTCAGGGTTTCTAGCAATAGTAGCATTAACACCCTTGGGGCCTTGAGAGAGAATCTCAGGATCAGCAGTGGGGTTTTTAAAAAAGGAATTGATGAGAATCAGGAACCATATAATACCTATCTAGTTTTCTGGGGGCAGGAGGGACAGAATTAGGAGTTAAAGAATTTTCCATGAAAACATCAACAACTTCCAGAACTGGAGGTATAGCCAGAGGCTCTTGCTGTGGCAAATCTAAAAATTCCATGATTCTCTTCTTAGACTGTGGAAAATCCTGACATTCCAATTTAAAATGCTCCCTAAGAGTATTCAAAGTGTCCCCAAATGAGAACTCTTCTGGAGAGGAGGCAGAAGGGATAGAGTCTTCAGCATCAGAATCCTCAAAGCCAGAAAAAAGTTGAGAATTTCCATCTTCACCAGCAGACATACTTGAAATCTCAGAGTCTGAGACAGACAAAGCATCAGGAGATAATTCCCTAGTCCTCTTTAAACAGGGGGTGAGAGCCCCTAATCAGGGAAAGATGATCACCAGCCATCTTAACCAACTGGGACTGAGCTATAGGAGGGGAGGCCGATGACTGCTTGTGAGCAGGTTTGAGACTGGGAAGGTTTACTAGCAATCTGGAGGCCAAGCAACAGCGGAAGCCTGAGCCAATGTAGTCTGGTTCTGGTCTCATGTCGAAAGGAAGAGGCGTCAGAAGCCGGTGCCTGCAAAATGGCTCCGGACCCATCTGAGGCGGCAATAGGCGGAGGGGTCTGAAGATGAAAAAGTAGCCTGCGGCATGAAGGACTCCGTAAAGGTCTTGGCAGAGGCTTGCGGCTGAAAATCTGCTGACAGCAGGGGCTGCAAAAGTGCTTCACTGACTACCACTGTGCTGACTACCAATTTCACTAATGCATCATCAGTAGATTTAACCTTAGGCCTGTCGCAGTCCTTGTCTTTGCATTTCCTACGAAGATCAGAAGTCGGGAGACCAGACGACACCATACAGACGAACTTAGGCCAGACTCCGAAATGCTTATACAAAATCTTAGCTCTACGGCGTATGGCACGTGGGTTAAAGGAAGCACAAAGATCGCAGTTAGGGAAGTCGTGCTCAAGGCCCAAACAAGTTATAAAATAGGAATGAAAATCGCGCTGCAGAATCTGTTTTCCACAGACAAAAAAATTAACTTTATTTGACCTTCGTTAAAGCAAGAAAAGAGGATCCCCAATGGGGTACTTGCCTGAATGAATCTTCAACTTGGTAATCGGAAAGCAAAACAAAGGTAAATGGTGACCGGCACTAGTGCAAATTGCATCTGCTTCAGGCTCCGCAGCAAGAAAGACTGAGAAATGGCGTCAGCTCCCATTATACCAGACGTACTTGTATCAGTTTTACAACCGGTGGCTGCCGACGTCATATACCAAGGACTCTGGTATTCAGGCCAACTGAGGGTTACTGGGAGCCAGATAACCATTATGTGAGGACTGCAACAGTGAAACACAAAGAACAGTTATTTTCCTGTGCCCCTGTCGAACAGAGCCACCAAAGTGATCCCCGGGGTGTAATTCCTATTTCCCATCCACTTATCAAGATTTTTCTTGAAGAGTGCTAATGAAGTACTTTGCTGGACATAGAGGAGTAGCCTGTTCTAGAGCATGGGAAGTCTCTAGGACAGGAATCTATCCTTCCAACATGTCCTGTTTATTGTGGTGACAAGGTTTAGGTCCCTACAGCGTGTAGCTAGGCGGGATTGGGATTTCTTTAGGTGTAGCATGTCCAACAGCTCTGGGTTTGACATAGCTTTATATGTTAGGCAGAGATCACTTCGGAACAGACGATATGCTACGGAGTAAAGCTGGAGTTTTTTGAGACGGTCAGTGCAGGATATTTGTTTGAGGCCAGTAATCTTCTTTGAGAGGTTCTTCTGTGGCCTTTCCAGCTGCTGCTGCAGATGTCTTGTGCGGTACATTCCAAAAGGGGCATTGTACTCTATAATGGCCCAAATGAGTGTCGAGTAGAGGGGAACAATGACATGTTTTTTCCTAGATGAGCACCCTTTTGTGATGGTGTGCCATGTAGAAGGATTTCCTGACTACTGTGGCGATGTGATTATCTGTCCACCTGGGTCCCCAGGTCACTTAATGAACATTTGGCGTCAAGTAGACAGCCGCCTATGTGGTAGTTCATGTGTACAGAGCTTTTACCAAAGGGGATGACAATGCACTTTTTGGCATCGAGGCTGAGGCCATGGCTCTGACACCAGGCATCGGTTTCAGTGAGGCCATTCTGTAGGATGTCCACATCATTTGGGGACTCAACTATGGCTCCTAGTTTGCACTCATCTGTAAACTTCATTAGCCAAAGACCTCCTGCGTTAGCCTGTACTTCAGAAAAGTATATACCAAAACAGGAGAGGTCCCAAGACTGAACCCTATGGTAATCCACTTGTCACTAGTTTGAAGTCAGACTTGGAGTCTGCAACTTTTACAGTGTGGGTTGTCAGTGAGCCAGTTGGCAACCCATCTTGTGAAGTAGGGATTTAAACCTAGTTTAGTGAGTTTAGCTACAATTTCAGAATGGGGAATATTGTCAAAAGCCTTGGCAAGGCCAAGATAGGCTGTATGAAAGTACAGTTGTGTACACTTAAATGTTAGAGTGTATTCAATGTGGCAGTCATTACATTTGGGTAATCTGCTAGCAGGGTGCCCTCAGTCAGCCTGAATTCCAAAGTCTTAGGTCCTGCGTCTGTTGCGGTCTTCGCTTCCATGATGTCAGGTCATCAGGGGTATAAAACAGGCAGTATATTTTATAAATATAATAACATACGTGTGTATACACACACACACACAGGTATGGTGTATACACACACACACACAGGTATGGTGTATACACACACACACACACAGGTATGGTGTATACACACACACACACACACACACAGGTGTGTATACACACACACACACAAAGGTGTGTATGCACACACACACACATGGTGTGTATGCACACACACACACATGGTGTGTATGCACACACACACACATGGTGTGTATGCACACACACACACACAAAGGTGTGTATACACACACACACAAAGGTGTGTATACACACACACACAAAGGTGTGTATACACACACACACACACAAAGGTGTGTATACACACACACACACACAAAGGTGTGTATACACACACACACACACACAAAGGTGTGTATACACACACACACACACAAAGGTGTGTATACACACACACACAAAGGTGTGTATACACACACACACACAAAGGGGGT